>NC_024311.1:15702492-15745572 GCF_000523025.1 Cynoglossus semilaevis | reverse complement strand
TGTGTGAAAAAATGAAGGCATCCTGGTTCGCTCCTGCCACTTGGCCATACGTTCGTATCAGTTATTCTGAGGTGGGGAGGGGGCTGAGGCTGTTGTCGTGATGCCACCACATACATGAACACATGGGTTTCCACACACAATGCAAACACTGAAGGGGATCAGGAACATCAGCATGTTTGATGAGCTCCCACAGATAACGTCTCTGCAACATTTCCATGACATTGTAGCTGTGTTACCTCATTACCACAATGTCACAGCAGTGGTGTGATGATGTTGTGTTTGGGCGGAGGGTGGAACAGTGTGGCACTGATGGGCTGGAGGGGGTTCAGCTGCAGGTATCTGGTCTTTGCAGATGAGCTGATTAATTAAAGGAAGCTCTATTAAGGTTATTGAGAAGCACCCCCCACCCTCTTTTCCCCATCAGCCCCTCAGTGCCTGCTCATTGGATAAAGGTGAATGGAGCACAGGGGACAGGAAGCCTCCTTGCCGCCTTTGACATTACCTGGCATGTACCTGCTTCACATGCCTGCGACTCTCGCCACAAGTGCCTCTTTGCAGCCCACCTCTGCTCGTGTGACACTCTCCCTGGGCTCCAAAATGGAACTGCAGTGTTTTTAATCCCTCCTGCTCGTCAACCCACCCACCCTTACTTCCATCTGTCACCAGCACGGCTGGAGGAAAAAAATGGGGGATGGTTCTGAAGGGGAGTGAAAGGGGTGCATCCCCTGTTCCATCTCAACGAATTTTCTAATTTCCTTTGCCTCCGTGCTTTGTCCCAAATTCTTGCTCTTTCACCTACTCTGCTGGCCTTTTTTCTTTTCGTCCTCCATTACGCCCACACACTTCTTCTCTGTTGTTTTATTTGACTAAAACGGTGGACCTGGGTTTGCTCCTGTTGTGTTTTAAAGCGGTACCTAATCCCATCACGCCAGGAATTGAAGTCACATGTGCTCCTGTTCCATTATGTACAAGCTTCGTTATAATTTGCTGTAGGTTATTTTACGCCTTTCTTGTCTCCACATAATTAATTAAAAGACTGGAGTGAGACAATGAGGACCATATGCTGAAATCTCCCAAACGAAATTAGCCATACATGAGGTTATTTAAACAGACTTTATGCAAATCAAGTGAAGTTATGTAAAGAGACGGGGGTTAATAAGCCAGATGAGTCAGAGTTGGGTTTTTTTTTAATTATTATTTATTTTCAAACCTTCCATCAAAAGTGACATCTTTATAGTGAAAAGAAGTGAGGCCTTAACCAATTATTTAGTTTGAATAAAACACTGAGACAAAAACCGTTCATTATATTCACGCGTGACAGGTTACATGGAATGTTTTGGTCACAGTTTTGATGGGAAGTGACTTAAGCATTCATTTATAATTACACATCATCATGCACAAAGATTACAGCAGGTAGGAAGCTTTAAGTATAATGAACTGCTGTCAGCTTAACTTCAGGACAAGAACAGCCCCATCTGCTGTTTCTGCTGGGCTGAAGTCAATCACAGGCAAACTTCATGTTTCAACGTGGCTGCAGTATTTATGGCAAGCAGGTGAAATTGAAGATCATTTAGAATTTGTTTCATTTTGTAGTGTAGATCAAACAAATCATAATGATCAGAAATATAAACCAAGGTGAATATATGTACATGTACATTGTAGACATAAATATATGTCCATATATGTGGGTAGAAAATGTAGTCATACAGTCATACAAAAACAAAACTGTGAAATCAGCAGATCTGAACACAGACACAGCTAAAATGGAGCCTGGTCATGAACACACACACACACACAGTACAGTTTTTGGCACTTATTCACTTCAAGATGCAAATGGTTAAAATTGAAATTCAGCCTCTCTGTGTGTTATGCTTGGCTACTTTATTGTTGTATCTGTGCTGGGGATTATTCTCTATGTAGTGGAAAAAAACCTGTGTTTGAATGGCAGTGCCCTCAAAGTAGCTCCTACAGCTTTCAATGGCCTCCAAACCAGATTAGCCCTGCAGCTGCCCCCACCCTCGCCCGGTCCCAATCCTCTGCATTCACATGGAGCGTAACCAGTCTGTGTGACACTTTCTCTGTTTTGACACTGAGTGGATGCAGTCACTGCATCTCGGGCAGTTTTTTGGAATTGAGAGGTCAGAGCGGAAAAACGAATAAAAGAAAGGAGAAATCCCTATTGTTGATGACCGTGTTGTGTAGTTGTAGTTTTTTTGCAGGGTCTCCTGGCTTTGTTTCAAGTTGTTTCATGTTTGTTTCAATATGCAAACAGTTAGTGTTTTTCAGCACTATCGTGACAAGTATTTAAGATGACAAAACAAAATGAAATAGAAAAAACTAGTAGCTCTAGGTCGTAGGAACACGTTTTTTTCAGAGCATGAATTTGCGTAAAAATAAATCCACATTGAATTTTAAATTATTCAGATTTTGGTGATAATTATTTTTATGTTGTGAAAGCATAAATTACTTTATGAATAATAACATCCTACATTGTCCTGGTGCTGCCCTCATGTATGTATGTGTATATATATATATGTATTTATACATATATACGTACATACACATATATGTCAACCTATATTGCAGGATAATCAAACTATATTCACAGTTCCCCCTACAGTCCAGGTAGGAGGAAAATACATCCTCTAAAAATCTTACCTTTGACTTTTGTTCCTTTCTGTATTCACATATTCTTAGTCACTCTAATCAAGGTTATATTCCTTATAAAAATGTTCTTCTTAAAAGTACTGCAAGAGCACTGAGGCGATTTTATGCCACTTAAAACACAACATTTGTTCCTTGGCATTTTTCTTAATTATTGGCTGTGCAAAAGTACTTGTGTCCAGTGATACATCCAGGACAACCCTTCAGAGCAGGAACTCTTCCTTTGGCGTGAGACACCGCTAAGGGTGGACGCTAGGCTGCAGCAGTTTCTTCTTCTGCGTACTGCAGCTGTGGCGATCACCACAAAGGCTCTCTGATTCACAGTAGTTACATTCACATCAGTCATAAATCACACAGTTACATAAATAAACAAGCAGTACATAAAAAGCATGTTTATCTAACAAAATGTTCTCCTGGTGGAATGTTTTTCTTTTGTATCTTCAGTCTCCTCGTACTCTTCTCTGTAAGTCATTTAACTCAGTGAATGACAGACTCTATTCACTAATACCTACTGCACCCTTCTTAAGAAGAAACCCGGCTGGGAACAGGAATACTGCTACATGGGGACTGGAGTCTTTCTGGGTCCAGTCCTACTTTTAGCAGAGGTTGATGGTCTCTGGCTGTGAGAAGCAGGTTTCTGACCTGGGTTGAGCTCCTTCCTGCACTGAGGCCTGCACTGCTTCACACTGGTCTGAGTGTCTCTGTGTTTCACAGAGGGATGAGGCTGCAGTAGACAGATTCATGGTCACACCAGTAACACTGACATCAAATTAATTAAAAAACATATCTAAAATATTCTGTATTAGATAAATATGGCACCATCTAGTGGTGACTGAACAAATAGAGCACTGAGGCATTTCAACACTCATATTTTAGTATGAATTGTTTTAAATTCAGTTCTAACAATAAATAAATTGCAGAACATATTTTATAAATTGATTTTTTGATAAAAGCTTTTTTTTTAATTGAAGTTAAAAAGGGCGACAAAACCTTTGTGGTTGTTGGTGGTTGAGACAGTTCCCAGTTTTCTGAAATATTTTTGCACTCGTCCAGCTGGAAGGTAGATTCTCTGCTGCATGTAGTCTTCAAAAATAAAACAGAAATACACATTCTATCTACCTGTGTGCTGGACAGTCAGCATGTCTAAAGCCCATGTTATTTGTTGACCACACAGCATGTTTAAAGATACATTTAAGAGGTGACTGATCATTTCATCGAGATTTAAAAACGGACAGATTTTTATGTTATCCTAAAAGTCCCATCTCACCTGTTTGTTGCATGTGAACTGTGAGTAGAATCCACTGCCTCTGTCCACGCTGATCTTAGAACAGCTCCTGCAGTCCTTTTTGATTGAATCTGTTCTGGTCACCACGGTCAGGTCCATGTTGTCCTCAGATGAGGAAGAAAGAGACAAGTTCTCCAGAGTTTGTGCTCCTGGAAAAAAGAAGAAGAAAAAAAACAGTTTAATAAATGTAGATAAATCAATTTGTCTTGTTCGTTTGAAAAGTAGATCCAAGCTACACAAAAAAGTGTGACATCCCTAGACTATAAGATAATCAAAATATTATAATCCCCAAATGATTATTTTGTGAGACATTTAGGCCATATCATAGAAAAAAATGATTCAGAGGTTCAGCTAAGGTTAAACTAACGCAAGAGATACAAAAAAATGAGTAGGAAATGCAGAGTTCATGCAGGGAAATAGTCTAGAATAACATGACATCAAAGAAGGGGAAAAAAACAAACTACAGGCTCTAGGCAAAACATTTAAACTCATCAACAACAACTCATTGATTAAAGTAGCCAATACACGACACTGAGACTTCGTTACTGCCTTACTTTCTTCCTCCTTCCTGTAGTCCTGCATCATAATCAGCACATTGGAGGGGATGGCAGGGACATCAGTGTCGCCCTGTTGAACAAAGACCACAGAGTGACTTCTCACGTGACTCTGCTTTGGTTAATGAGTGCAGCCTGTAGAATCACTTCCTTACTGTAATCCATGGGGTTTCCAGCAGCTGTTTGGGAGAGACTCTGTAGGCAGGGTCCACCTTCAGGAGGCAGGTCAGCAGATTTTTGGCTGCAGAGACCAACTCAAAACAATGAGTGACTTTGTTAGTAACAATCTGACTGCAAACAAAAACAAATGCAGGGCTTTGACATCACTGCGATGAGGATAATAGTCAACCTGCATCACTGACTGTGGCCCAGATTGGCTGAGTAAATGTGACCTCTTTGTTCATGATCTCCTGGAGTAAATGGGACTTTGTTTTTGACACGAACGGAGGCTCCCCACACAACCTGAGGCACACACACACATACACACATAAATGAGTAAACAATTTTATATCTACAGTATGTGTTTGTATGCAGGTTTACTCACAGCATATACATAATGACTCCTATGCTCCAGGCATCGCACCACTGGGTGTAACCTCGATCGCTCATCATTTCAGGGGCTGAAAATAAAATTTACATTTTGATCTCAATTATTTTGAGGTTGGGAAAATAATGCAGATCCCAAACAAATAGACATGTCACCTCTTTCCAAAGATGTCTTATTTAATACCAGTCATGAATATTTTACTGAGGAGTTTAAGATGAGAATTTCAAGATTAACGTCCCCCCTTTAAGCCAACCAATGAGGTGCACAGGTGTACTTTTACGGTAAACTTGAAAAGGAGTCTACACAGTAACCATGTCCCATCTAGGTTGAAATGACCAAACAAGTTAACACTGAGTGGTTTGACAGTCATGACATTTTCAGTATGAATAAGGATATGTATTAGAAAGAATCTAATGTTATTCAGCACTTTTCACAAACACCTCATGTTTATCTTTGTTCGAGTTTTTTTGATTCATACAGAACAGATCCTCACGACTGTACAGTTAGTGCGTGTGGATGTTAAACCTCTATGTGTAGGATTTTCAGTGTCTCTCAGTAACCCCTCCCTCCACCAACCCACCCACAGAGTCCACAGATTCAGTGGCAGATGGCAAAGCATGTGGGTGCATCACTCAGTCAAACCTATATCTCTGGCCCTGGTCATCTGTGTGGTGTCATACCCATATAGATGAGTGTCCCACAGGCCTCCGTCATTATGTTCTCAATCCCAACACCACCTGTTTGCACAGATAATCCAAAGTCTGCCACCTACAAAATGAGAATTTCTCATTATCGATAAAAAAAAAACATTAATAAGACTGAGACGCGGTGGAGACTGTTGATGATTTACTCTGCAGTAATAAAAAACACAGACATTACTGAAAACACAAATGACCGGCTTCTGTGAAATGGCCGTGATTCATCCCGTGCCCTGGCAACAATTTCTAACAACATGTACAGAACATGAATGTTTGCATATGTGCATGTGTACGTGCGTGTGTGTGTGTGTGTGTGTGTGTGTGTGTGTGTGTTAGAGACAAAGAGTAAAGCACAGAGTCTGCAGTGCTAATGTTGTGGTCCAGCCTGGCAGTAGCTCACACATCAGGTGTCTGCCTTGGCTGCCTGTCAATGTGCGACACACGCTGTGCCCGGCTGGTGATGTGTTTAGGGACACGTTTAAAGGTGTACTTTCAAGGAACACCAAAGGAGGTCTGTCATAATGAGGTAGTGTTTTTAAAGTCTCTACTAAATACAGAGAAGAAAAAGGAAAGAAAGAAAAAACTGTCCATCAAAGCCGTCTGTAGTCCGACACAGACTATGAAAGTGTGATTAAAAGTTTTCAAAGTCTCAGTTCCCGTCTTACCTTGATATTAATCCTGCCACTATCCCCTTCATCAGGATCCTTTTTCAGCAGAATGTTTTCAAGTTTCAAGTCTCTGTGAACTATGTCTGTAGGACAGGAGTAGAATACAAATTTCAATAAAATAGGAAATCTTTTTTTATTTAAAAAAAGAGACGATAATTCCACATTTCTTCTGAATGTAAATGCCATAGAACAGAAGTGAACCAGTACAAAATGAACCACCCTGTCGCCAGCATTTCTTCGAATTAAAGCTACAAACGGAGCTGAGCCACACAACTGAACAAACAAATAAAGCAAACAATCGCAGCAACTTTAAGCCAAGAGATTTTGTTGAAACAAAATTATTCTGGATACCACAAGCCAGTGTTTCATTATTAGCATCGTATGTCCTTCAGAGCAGAGTAGAAGAAGTAAATAATAGATTGTTTTCCCATGAACACCACCTGTAGTCAGCGCTGCTACGAAAAAAAGATTTATTTAAATTAGTCATTAACCATTTGAAATAATCCTCTTATTCTTTCATAACCGGTAAGCACAGATTTCAACCAAATAAAGCATTTTTCAAATTAAACTTCACACTTCAGTAATAATGAGACAGTTTATTAGTGTTTTTCTGCAGGCAGATATTTCTTCTTGTCATCTACGCTGCCACTTCCTTCTGTTTAAAAGTTAAAGTTGTAGAATTTAATCATTTTGTCAAACTAATAATTTGAATTAAACGGTGGGCTTTTCAGGGTTTCCAAATAAACGAAAGATTCATACAAAAGTTATCCGATCTGTCATTTTTAACGGCGTATGCTGATGGGTTTATCTGCAAGAAATATTATTTGTGTGTCTCTCTATTTTTGGGTTTTCTCTTGCAAGTTGCCTGTCAGGTTCTTTTTGGGAACACAGCATCAACCAGTAGAAGGAAGACCCAGTGACAGGGTCTAATACAATCTACAGGAAGACAACTGTATTGTTGAGTTCAAACCATAGACCATTCATACCAAAAAGACGTATCTACTGTATATTATTGTCACAGGATAAAGTTGTAAAAAAAACATGATGTTCATATAGGTTGACTAAACACACTTCACAGGATTTGGACTTTTTTTGATCCACAGTACTGATATATTTAAATATGGAAAGCCTGTACAGGCACTTTATGAGATGTAACTGATAACAAATGGCTGTGAGGTAAGTAGAGCAAGCTGTCATCTTGAGGCTGTCAGCAATTCTGTTCTACTACGCGCATCTGTCAATCACAGGTTTAAAAAAAAAAGAGCGAAAGAGAGAGAATGCAGCTTTAGTGGGAAATTCTCAATGACTGGGCAGAAAGACTGTTTCACATACTGTCTTCCAGGTATTTACTACCACTCTGTGATATCATCACGTGTTTCACGTTGTATTGATTGGCACCTGGTCATCACAGTTTGTATTCCCTTAACTGGGATCTGATCTCTTTTTTTGTTCTTTTACAAACTCCACGTTTCTTAGTTTTAGTTTCCACACCTGTTTGCTGCCTGTGTTTAAATGATGTATTGACAAAACACTAGAACACTTCTGACTTCGAATTGATTTCAATACAGTCCAAATGGTGGACTGATGTTACCTCTTTTGTGCAGGTAGACAATTGCGTCAGCCAAGGCACAGATTATATGTCTGGTCTCGTCCTCTCCGAAGAACTTTTTCCGCCTCAGCAGCTGCTTAAGATCACCTCCTGTGCATAACTCTGTAACCAAATACACAGTCTGAAGAGAAGCAGAGAGACAAATAACATGTCACTATATGCATGTGTGTGTGTGTGTGTTTAATAAAAATGCTTATGAAGACACAAAGTAGTTGGAGATTATGACATGTCGCACGCATCGCTTGGATCCCGCTCTTTTTAATTAGGTCTGCTTTGGGTCTTCTGACTTGGGGACCTCACCCGTGGCGTTTCATAGACTTCCTTCAGATGTATGATGTGAGCATGATTCACTTGTTTGAGGATGTTTATTTCCTGCTCCAACATCTTGACTTTTGAACTTCCCGCCTGGAGCAGTAGAAGATAATTTCATGTTTATTAGCGAGCTTGTGTGTATATGTTTTTTCATAAAACCAGGGAACAAATCATTCTTTTCAGTTGTTTTACATCAACAAAAAAGGCAGACTCTCCCCCAGAGAGGCCACACGTACTCACCACTGGTCTGCATGCCTTTTTAATTGCCCAGTACGTCTGGGTCTCAGTGTGTGTGGCCTCATAAACAACTCCAAAACTACCTTGACCTAATTTCTTCCCAAATTCATAAATTTCCTAAAGGGAGAGAGAAGAAAGAAAAGGTTGGAACATGTTTAATCTGTACTTTTTGTCAGTGAATTCATTTTGCCGCACACCTGAAATCTCCAGTACATCCTAATTTCAAGCTCTCTGAAATAACTGAAAGTTTTCTGGTCCCCTGGAGCTGCACAATATAGTATTTCTAATCAAGTTACAAATGATTAAGTTGCTGCTGCAGCTCCTTCAATCTCAGGTCTAATTAACTTGATCATTATCTGTGTGCATGCAAGGCTGAACACTGGCTGCTCTGAATTTGGCAACGGGAGAAGTCAATGTCCCAGTGAGGGTGACGGGGAGGTGGAGGTGCAGGTGGAGGAGGGGTGATGGATGCAGCAGCAAAGTGAAGTCTGACCCTCTTCACGTGCAGACAGATTGTACTACAGAGGTCAAACATGAGTATAGGTGACACGGCTGGCGACTGCACCACAAAACATGAGATTGTGAAAGGATCGTGTATCGTCACTCCATACCCTGAGTTCAGCATCACTCTTCAGCCGTATTACAGGCACGTCCCTCTGCAGCGTGTACCTGCTGTTCCGGGAGGAAACCACCTCCATGACAAATCCACTAACATCTGCTTCTGTCATCTAAAGATGGAAGGAGAGAGCAGTCATTATCGCTGTGACTCTGAGCATCAACACATGGAGAAAAATAGCTCGGTGATGACAACCCTCGAACGTAGGTTATAAAGTAAACTGGCTTTTTAAATACGGTTTGAATATTGCTACTACTTTTTAGTCCATTGCTTTTCCTGTTGTATCTTTCTCATGGATGCAGGGTCACCAAATATATTTGTCAGCGGGTCAGAGCTCCTCAGGACAAACACCCCGGGGCCATACGCTAAAAAAAATGATATAAATGATGTTTATCTTAGAATCCAACTGTAGGCCAGATTGAAACGTTTAACGTGCCGGAATAAGCCTGAGAGCCGCCAGTTGATTATCACTGCCCTATATGGTTCTGTATTACAGGGCCACATATAAAGACAAACAAATCCCTTATGGACAAATACAAACTATTTATGAGAACAGTTAACCAAAAAGTTATGGCTGGCATCAACCGAGAGATGTTCTTGTTGTAAGGCAAGAGCCATAACCACTCTTTCATCACAAACCCTACAATTGGCTGATGGACTGATTCTTATCCTGTAGGTTATGACCTAGTTTATAGGACTAGTGTAATATTTGGACAGGTTTAGACCACAGTAATTAGCAAGGTAAGAAAGAGACAACGTTGCATTTACAGAAATGGCTCCTCCTACTGTAGTTGTTCTGTAAAAGTAAAAGTAGAGCTACAGAAAACACAGCTAGTTTTTACTTGATTCATGTCATGTACACATTTTCATAACAACATTATCATTTTAATTAATAGTTAAAATCGTGAAAAATTAAAAAAAAAATTGTGCTTAGTTTGAAGTCTACACAGTGTCTTGCTAAGATTACTTGGAATTCACATTTATGTTCCGTCATAATTTAGTTTGGACTCTATGTTTGCTTTTGTTTTGTATGTTTATAAGGGGAGCAGGAAAATAATGGAAGCGTTTCCCAAGCTCACACCACTGTGTCTCCAGACATCATTTCCAGGAACTTGGATTAAATCAAAAGGTCTCAGGCTTGGACCTCGAGTCCTGCTTTCACCCCGTGTCACTTTCTTTAATCACAGCTTTATGACCTCACTCCTATCTCTGTCTGAGCCCATATTAACTTAAAGCACAATTTACCCAGTTTGCACAACGGTCTCTAAAGGCAAATTAAATGTAAAGCAATTATCAAGTGATGACTGGGAGCAATGAAGTGGATCCAACACACACAGCAATTAATTATTAACAAGGAAGCGGTGTCTTTAACCTCTTTACTCTGATGCTTTATTTTTGCCCAGACAGGCCTCTCATAACAGGCCTGTCTCTCCCATTATCTCCTGTCTATTCTCCAATCAAAACGATTGTGACAGCCACTGGAAAATTCCAATCACCTCAATCACAGCTCATTTGTGGGTGTCAGAGGCTGGTGATGAGTGTATCACTGGGGACTGGAGGAAGTTGTCACACCTCCAGTGCTTGGACAATGTTTTTTCACGAAAGCCTCCAAACCCAGAAAAAAAACAACAACATAATCCTGACATAGCTGAAGTCCCAGTGAAAAAGACGGAACTCCAAATGTTTTGTACTGTGTGTTGATGATTTAACTGTAAGTCACAAAAGATGACCACTGATACTGACTTCTGTCTACAGCAGGGCGGCGGGGGGGGGGGGGGGGGGGGTGGGGAGGGTTGACATTTTTTATATATATCTATAATTCTGCACCTTTAAAATGAAGGTATAAATATATGAACCTCTATAACATGTAGCATGTGTGTAGCATATAGATGTTTTTATGCCCACAATTTTGATGTTACCACAGTGTTAACATAGGTGAGTGACATAGATACTTGTGTACAGTATGTGAGTTCCAACTTACGTTGAAAATTGAGTTATTTTGCACAACAGAACTCCAACCGAAGTAGAAGATTCCAAAACCTCTATATTGACTTGTTCAGAGACGCGTGGATGTCAGGAATGTATGCTTCAAGCCTGAACTTTTCAACTCATTTTCAATCATTTTAACAGTTTATAATAATTTACTGTGCAGATGTCCTTCAGCACAAACAGAGATGGTCTATACATGCTGTTAGCGTCGTTTCACAAAGACTGAGCCACAAAGAAGGAAGTAATAGGAGCCAACAGTTCAAGCCCAGACTTGTCCCACTTCTCCTTCATTACAACAGAGTGCAGTTTTCTGTCTTTACATTGACGCGTGAATAAATATACGTTGAACCTAACGACTGGGAGAGTGCAGGGATCTGTCAGAGAACAAAGAGTCACTGTGTTTTGGGAACAAAGAGCTTTTCTGATCCTGTCAAACACCTTCTCCCTTCAACCTGCTTGTCTTTCATTAACTCGAGGTAAAGTGTATTTACATGTACTCCCATCCTCAATGTCAACAGTACTCTAAACAAGCCCCTGGATTTTTACCACCCACAAGATAAGGATGACAAACAAAAGAAAGAAAAAATATTATTGAAAAAGGTATTTTCCGTTCGTATGTATTTTCTGACATTTAAGCTACCTTTTAGCCATTTACAGTAGGGCTAACGGTTGGCTAAGGTAGCAAGTAGTAAGTAACAATTGGTTTAGGGACTTGTCTGATATTTGGCCATATGTTTTTGCCAACTTTTAGCTATTTTGTATTTACCACAAATTATTAGTTGCTTCTTTCTACTTTTTAAAAATTGTTATTTTTCTAACACTATTTTCTTCTCTACTGTTGAATTACTGGTTTTCTTTTATTTCAGGCTGACTTTAGCCTAATTAGATGTCAAGTGGGCCAGACCAGTACAATCATAACATAGTTACCTATAAATACCAATAAATCAATGTGTTTTCCCCGTTGTTTTTGTGCAAGTTCAAGTAAAATCTTTATATTTAATGAAATATGAAATGAAAAAGTGTTTGCACAAATACAAAAGAAAGAAGCTTTAAAGGTATTTGGAACTGAAAAATATACTGTAGTATTCCACTTTGTAAAAATGTATGGAATTGTTTGAACAATAGGATTGATCTAAAAAGGAAAAACCTTTGGTTTCTTTATTCAACGTAAGATGCACAAGACAAAGCAAAAATGTTTAGAAGATCTTATTTTTAATTGGTTAATAACTGGATGACTGTATTTATTTATTTACAGTCTGTAGATTCATAGATGGCCATTTACACCTTATATCTTTGTATTCATTGGAAGGTGTCCTTGGGTGACAGAAAGGTGCCTATGAAATAAAATGTATTGTTATTATTATTATTATTATAGAATTAAGTCCTCTCTTGAAATAGAATGACATTTTCTCGTGTGGCTCACACTCTGACTTATTTATTGACAGCTTGGCTTTGATGACAAATGATAAACTTCACAGTCCTAATGAAGCATGGAATTACATTACCTGATGAGGCAGGAAATTACATGTTTAGAATGCAAATCTGGAACCCATTCAATTTACTAGGTTATGTAGTGAACTCAAACACTATGCAGAGAGATTATCAAAACTCTGGGCCTAAAATGTAATTAAATCATTAAAGAATAAACAAATCACAGTTGATGGTCTATGTATCTGAGAAAATAGGAGGAAGTCCCAGTTCCTTTTGCAACACAAAGCAAAGCTGTGAAGTCCTTGTAAAAAAAAATAATAATTTAAAAGGCCTGTGCAAGAATTCCTTCTGCCTTCAATGGTCATGTTTGATAAGTGTCCAGGCCAAGAAAACATGCTTTGCCAAAAGCAAGCACAAAGATCAAATTCTGCTGTTTGCTCTGAGCACTCCACGTGTTGCTCTGAGATAAGGGCCAACACATTTGAATTTTTTCATTGGTTTAATCCTGGTTAAAGCTAATCTCTACCCTTGCTGGGCTCAGCTTGGAAGAGCCAGGAGGGCAAACATCTATTTAAAAAAGTGGGACATGGCAGAAACAAGAAGACAATCAGTTCACTTCAATGACAACAGAAGTCAGCACATTGGTATCAGGACACAGTGTCGGCACCGTACGCTGCAAATCATCGTACAGTACGCACGAACGCAACTGGAAGGCACTCAGGACAAAACATGTAGGGCTAATATTATCTCTGTGGTTTGTATTGATGAACAGTAAACATCTCATTAATAACAGCAGGCTGGCAATGAAAAGGTAAATGATAAAAGTAATTAGCAAAAAAACATGATAGTCAGGCAAAGCGCCCCCTAGAGGTCAAACTAGGAATAAGGACAGTTTTGATATGACATGTATCAGTCTTATATTCAAAAATTGTGGAAGCAAATATCAGGATTTTTTAGGTAAACTGGGCTGAAATAACAATAACAAATATAATAACAATAACAACAATAATAATAATGATAATAATTGAGCCCCTTATTTACGTGAGTCTTTGCAACCAACACAGGCTGCCACAAGAGGCGCCATTAGGGATGTGTGGGAATTGAACCCAGGACTCTCTGCTCTCAGAATGTTATATTAAACTGCCTCCAAAGAATGACTTTTGGACTCGGTGAAAAGCATTAATTTCTAAACTTATACTAACACTAACTAACACTAACTTCTTTAATTTAACAGATTATTAGTTAAAAAAACACTATTTTCTCTGTTAAAGATACAACCAAGTTGATGCACTACCGAATGTTGTTTTTGTTCCATTTAAAAGAAGAGATCATACTTTTTTATGTGATGAAATGTTAAGTCACATTTCCTGTCATTAATCATTTCAATAAGATGATTATCTACTAGGTCTCTCCTGCTTCAAGATGAACAAATCTCAGAGACAGAGTGGAGTTTAAGCTCACCCACAGACCACATGGTGTCTAACTATGAGCGAAATCATGATTAAGAAAAGAGAAGCCAGGCTCTGCACCAAAGTGGGACAAGGGACACTGACTAATTCTGCTCCTGATCAGGAACAAATGAGTCAAACCGTCTCTTATTAAAACGTGAGATCACAGACATGAATTCATCTGAGGTTCCTTCCATTTACTGTGAACACGTTGCCGTGGCAACGCAAACGGTTGCATAAACGTTAATTTTAACTTCTGTTTCTAACGAACGACCGAGGTAATTTAAAACCGAGGTAAAGTCTTGTTATTCAAGAGGTTACAAGAGGAGAGAAGAAAAACAATGTTACCTGTCAGAGGAAATCATCCTTAAACAGAAAGAGAAGAAAAACAATGTTACCTGTCAGTGGAAATCATCCTTAAACAGGATTGTTGGTTGTTTCTGCAGCTATGGACAAAAATTAACTTTTTCACTGGGTGCGTGGGTCAGTATGGAAACCCACAAAGGACAAAAGTCAAGATGTACACACAGCGTTAGTCACCAGGGGCGTTTCAGCATCTCAACGCCCCCTGGTGTGATCTTTGACGTTAATGTACATCGCACGACGAAATATATTACAGTGTAATACATGAACAATATCTTGAGCTTGATTTATATATTACAATATTTATATTTCAAAATGTGTTTTTGTTATGTTTGTTGTTTTTATTTATATTTTTGAACAACCCGTTGTTGGTGTGACAAAATATTGGTACCTTTCTAAGGACCAGTAAATATATAATATAAACCAAGTGTATATACTGGCTGTTGTGTAGAATTATAATATCTGTGCAAAACCATCAGCTTTAATTAATCAAATCTGGTCATTACAGGATATGTGGTCTTTTGTAAATAACTCTTTACAAAAGGAAAAACAGCAACAACAAAAAAAAATCTACACAGCTATAGCAAGCAGATGCTGTTATCTGTCTCCATCTAGTGGATACAAAAACTACACGGTATGTCGCTTGTCTGTAAAATTCCCAGTTATCTTTATCCAATACTTTGAATAAAGAATAAAGGGTTTATTTTCTGAAGAAATAAAATGCAATAGGATTAATGGCCGCTCTGTATATCTCATATAACATAACTTTTCCTCCCTTGTATGAAAATAATGTGAATGAAATTTCACTTTTGAACATCAAGTGACAACACTGTAGTACTGTACTTCTATAAAGCTAGTCATATTCATTATTTTCATTATATTTTTTTGTTTTCTACCTTTCAATTCGAATAGTAGTTTTGATTTCTTTGTAAATACAGTATGTAACTATGCATTAAAGAAAACCCGGATGTACAGTATACAGTACATGTATAGTCAATAAAATATAAACTAGTGGTCACATCCATACAGTGAGTCACATAAACATGTTAAATAACCACAGGCTTCCTTCATCAGACTGACTTCAGCCTTTTGACCAAACACATTATTGATGAGTTTGAACGTGGAATTGGAGCCACAGTAAAGTCTGCGGTCTCCTCAGTACTTAAGGGTCTCCATTACACGAGTATGCAGTAATGCTGAGTGTTTCTGGTTGCTGTTCTCTTAATTTACAGTCAGAACAGTTCTAATCATGGATGTCAGGAAATTGATTTATGGAAGCGAAGACATTTAATGCAACCAAAGACAACAGTGAGTAGTTTTTAGAGTTTTACTGTAAATATCTGACTACTGTAGTACAGATGAGAAAATAGATGCTAGGAACTGAAGGAATGTGGTAGTATATTACTTTTCAAATTAATTGATTTGATGCCGTTTGATGCGAGAACCTGGAAATATTGATGTAAATGATATGAAGCCATGAAGATGTGATCTGTTTAACACTCTATAGGTGTTTTACTTGGAGATACTACATGAAATATGGCAGGAATCTAACATTTTTGGGGGAAAAGTTCTGTCTCGCATCATTCTGTATACAGTACAACACTGACCCACTCCTGATGGGCCCATACACACATCTTTCATCATTCACTGGTAGTCATTAGCTCATGAAAGGCTTCATTCCCACCAGACCAGGGTCACGCACCCCCTTACAGCTTCCCACTCTGACCTCTCTGATCTGCCGCTCTGTTGCTATTGGCATGAAGGGAAAAACATGGACTCGCTGATGTCACACACCCCCACTAACCCTTCTGCCCACTTCACTGGACTGAATGTGGTGGAGATCAAACAGAAAATATCATCTGAGCCGAGTCCAGATTCTTCACATCTGATTATATCTGACTTTATCTACAGAAAAACAGTTTGAGTTTGAGCAGCAGAGTCACTGTGATCCATGCTTTTATTCCTAACTTAAAAAGTAAATGAGCCACAAACAGGCTAATGTTAGTCAAATTCAATTTTGAACTTTAATTATGTTGATAATGTTCATATAGATAATGTTGTCACTTGAGATAAAGAAGTGCAAAAAATCTTGGGTTGTTGGACAAAACATGATATAACAACAGTCATAACTGCTGAGGAGTCACCTTTGTGCCGACTGGGCAAAATATCTCATTCACTTTTGAACAGTTGAGAAAAGGTTTGAAATTTAACACCCCCTCATTTAACTTAATTGTATTGTTGTCAACCAAGATACAACACAAACAGAACGACTTTTCTCTCAGCGTACAGTTTACCCTTTTTTTCTTGTTGTCTGGTGAGATTGTTTCGTCAGAACACTTACAAAGTCGGAAATAAAAGTCGAACAAACAGATTGAACTTGTAACAGTTTAACATCAACACATTGTATGTGGATCACAAAACTATACTTAATAAGTGTGGGTGAAATGTTTTGAATATTTTGAACACATTTTATTAGTACTACACCATGTGAGCACATGTGGTAATAAAAAAGAGAAAAGGAAAAGGAAACCAGATTGTTGTTAATAAACAGTTACAGCAACTCTGACTTAATTTAAACAATATGAAATATTCACATCTCATGTAAAACCAAGCAAGGTTAGATACATTTTATATTATAGAAGTTTCTGGAAATAGTCAAAGATAAGAAATAACATTTCTTAAAAAATACATGGGAATAAAAAAAAGAAGAGAATACAGTGGGTTAATGAAACAGGAAACACCACAGCAGAGTGTCTTACATTACATTATGTATAATGTGTTAAGCACAAAATAAACCTTATACTTATGCTATATCTCAGGTATATTCAGTCTTTGCTCATTTAGCAGGACTACAGTATGTTTCAGTGCAAAATTAACATTAATAACAGACTCTGTAGCAATTTCTTCAACAAATTATATAAATGCTCTATTGAGCTCCATCCATAGATAGAATTCTCTCTTTCACATACTATATAATAAGATAAAAAGCAGTTTCACTGCTGCATAAAAAACAAAGTGTGACACAAGTAACTGCAGTTACATTTCAAAAAGACAAATCCAATGCATATTAGCAAAGCTATGCTGTATATGTAGCATAACGCTAAAAATAATCAACGTGCTTCAGATGAAGAAATACAACAAGAAGAACAGATGATCCCTATGCAAAAGCCCAGACAGTATATAATGTTAATGAATGTAAACACAGTGCAGATCATCTTTATTAGTTATGTGATATATACGTATATATACAGAATATACAGTGTTACTTCCAACATGTGTTAAAGACAAATATACAGCCTACAATGTACCATACTCTAAAACCTATGGTTCAGCTTCTGCTCTACAAGAATACGTCTATATAATTACATACACAAACCATCAGATGGCAGCAGTGAGAAACCAAAAATCATTAAATAAGATACTTCCAAACAAACCAAGGTTCCTGATTGAAAACAATACCAAAACTCTCCACAAGGTCAGATGTGAGTGCTCCACTTCTGCTTCAGAAGTGATGTCTCCTTGACTTGAGGGAGTTTCTTCTTTTCCTCTTCCTGTAGCACTGCTCCCTCTTCTCAGGCCAGAGGAAACCACCCTCAGAGGTTCTGTAGGCTTCATCGTACTCGTCGCTCTCAGATTCTGCCCCGGCTGCAGGGAACGCTCTGTCTGGGAAAACACCTTTCAGCTGGGAGTTGAAGAACGCCACCAAGCTGCGGCCCGCCTGAGCAACCTCAGAGTCCGGCTGTTAAGAAGGAGAGCATTTACCTTTTAGGAACGCTGCACAAAAGCAGCCGCACACACAATATTGTTCAGTTTTATTGACTTACGTAGTTGAACTTTGCACAGTTACTGAACATGAGAGAGAAATCAGCCACAAACTGATCTGGTGAAATATAATGTCGAGGGTTTTTCTTCTGGAGTTTGGCTCTGATCACACACAGGTCCATTGGTCTCTTGATGATCTGATAATAATGTCGAGCCTGAATTAAAAAAACAAACAAACTTAGACTCCGAGGTAACCTCTTGTTTGTGGTTATGACAGAATGCACAGAATTTACAAGCACAGAGCATGTAGCTTCTACTAACTCCCCTGCAGAGGGCACTGTAAATGCATTCGTTCAGCTTTGAGTGTAGTGTTTTTTTAGTTTTCATATCTAGTACTTTTCTTTACTCACTAAAACCATTCCCTACATGTAATACTTACAGCTGTAGACATTAGTGATTCTATGATATTTGTCATTGTCTAACAGTTGTGTTGTTGTTTTAATCATTACAATTAATTTGTGCCCTGGGCTACAGTCCTCCTGTGTATAATAAAATGCCTGGCAATCACTTTAATTACAAGTTGATATGAAGAGGAGCATCATCACTCACCAGTGGACTGACAGGCTCATGAAAGGGAGCACTCAGGATGTTACTGAGGATCAGGAGAGTCAGCCGCTCACATTTCTACAAACAGAAGTGATGAACTTGAAAAATGCAGGAGTCGGCCATCATTTGAAACCACTAATAATAATCATATTTTACAAATGAAGCTAATGAAAGGACCTACCCTTTGGTCACATGGAGACAGACCGTACGTCTGTTCTCCAGATGTTTCCTCATTCTCACAGTCGTATTCGACCTCTGGGTGAACCACGTCCCTGCACAGGCTGCACAGCCAGTCTCCTCTGGACAGGATATAAGACAGTGTCAGGTTTACAGTTACCTTTATTTACACTTCATTATAATGCAGCGGAGGGAACTTACACTGGGAAGCCCAGCAGAGGTGGGACATGACAGGAGAGATGAAAGACCTTTGGACAGCGGTCGCAGCACAGCAGCTCTCCTCCAATCAGACACACAGCACAAAAGTCCTCACTCTCCGTCTCTGCGGTGTCCTGCTCAGACTGGTTGTTCTCGGGTACCCTTTGAGGTGAAGGGTTTGAGATCAGCAGTGGCCTTGGACTACGTCCAACATGGGACTCCTCTTCCAGGTCAGAGCGTAGAGGCTGTGGGTCATCGGTCGTGAATTCCGCTTCAGAATCCACATCCAGCTCGGACTCAATGAATTCCTGACAATTTGAAGGCTGATCGGACACGCGGTTAAATTCGGCGTCAACCTGGAGACTAGGTTCATATTCGGGCTGAGTGTCTGTCTCACTCTCAACATCGCCTGAGTCTGCATCTGTATTTAGGTCCTCATTATCTTCTGAAACCACTTCACAATCTGACTTCTGGTCTTCCTTATATTCCAGGCTTGGCTCTGAATCTCCTGCAATATCAATTTCACTACCGGGCCTTATCTCTCCTGCAGCAGATCCCCCCTCAGCCTCACATCCCAGCTCTGCCTCGAATGAAGACTCAGAATCTTGGGATGTATCAGAGTCCACGCATGGATCTGCATCAAGTCCCAAACTGGCCCTGTCCTCAGAGAGGGACCTGGGGTTAGAACTCTGTGGGACATATTGGGGGTCTCTGTAGGACAGTGAGGGTACTTTACAACAGATAAATCTTCCATGTCTTTCAAGGGTGGTTGGTGAAGGTGTCGATGATGGCTCGGCTTCATACAGTGGTGCTTTCAGAGTCTGGGTCGTCCTCTTGTTTTCAGGATCCCCAGAAATCCTCTATTTGTACAAAGAAAGAGAAGAAAGACAGGATTACCTTCTATAATGCACTGCTGTGTGAATGGAATGACTCTAATACTACTAGGACGGTAGTTAGGAGACACACATGAGTCCTGACGCTGTGCCTGTGCTCCTGCTGACGAAGAGCAGAGCTGGTGTCCGCTGTGACGGCAGGTGAAGGGTCGCTCTGTCGTCGTCCATGTGGAGGGAGTTGCGACACCAGTATTTTAAGACGCTCTAAGCAAACAACAGGAACTCTGGTCCTTCCTGAGTCTGTCTTTGAGTCTCTGTTCGTTATGATGACAGCACTTTGTTATAATCTTTATTATTATTATATTATAGCACATACATTTAAACTGACTGCTTTACACACACCTGCTGTCACCATGTCTCAGAATCCTGCTGTTCCCCATGACCCCACAATTAAACTCTTTGCTTCCAAAGTGGCAAGAATTACCTGAAAATTAGAAGGGAGTAAATATTTATTTCGGAAATTTCAGTATTGTGTCTGGTATATAAATGATTTGTTCCAGCACCTGATTCTGTCTTGTAGGACAACAGTGTAGAGTGTTGGCCTCCAGTATCATCTGAGGTCTCCTTCACTACACAGAGCACTCCATCAGACGCTCTCCTGTGTCTGGGTTCCACGTTAGAAAACTAAGAACGAAATACAAATTGTGTAGAAGGAGATTGTTAAAGAAAAAAAAAAGTATCCAAGAGGGAAAAAAAGCATTTAAACACCGCTGTAGTATTTTTATTTAAACTTTTATTTTGTTTTTTATTTTTATGGCTCCCTCCGCTGAACCTACCGAGAAAAATAACAGCTATGGGGCTTGTGTTCCTAAAAACATAACACCATATGGCGAGCAGTGAAAAGTCTTACTAGATTGCCACTCATCATTGTTGCATTTTTATTTTCTTTTATAACATTTTCATAACAGTTGCAATTCCATGAAGACTGAACTTTTTTTTATTTTAATGACCCATGGTAAAACGTTATTTTGCAAAATAAATAGTTTTTTTTTAACCTTTTTGAAAAGAGTATTGCATCAAAGTTTGTCAAGTATGGAATATATCCTCCGACTACTCTACGTTACCTTTTTTGTAGCTTCTGCATCTAAGCTGCATCCTGTGGGCCTTTCAGAGTAAGGACTGGTGACCGGAGCCACCAGTTCTGCTGGAATGCTCTGGGAGCGTCTCTGCCTCCTTGTACACAGCAAACTAGGGCTGAGCCTGTCGTTCTGTACATCGGATACGCCACCGCGGACTGTCACTGAAACCTCCAGGGATGTCGATCTCTGTCAGGGATCAAAACATAACAAAACAGAGCATGGTTCCAAATTAGTGAGACATGCAACGGTGCACCAGTTCATGAGAGAAAGGCAGTGAGATGTGGCTCACATGAACAAAGGCATCACTCAGGACTCGTTCTATCAATCATTTGAAACACGTTCCACACAACATCCCACGCAGCTGCATCTGTTGCACTTCTGGTTCACGGGATGAAACGTGTAGTGGCAGTACCACTTAATAACCATCAGAGGTGCTGTGTGGTCCTTTGATTTAGCCAAGACCGCCAATCAACCCCTCCTTCACTCATGAGAGAATTTAATTAGTGCCTGCCCTCTGATAAGCTCCTACAAACCCAGCGGCTCTGTCCGTGGCTGATGTAAGCAGCAGGGCTGGCAAGTCATTTAACACCAAGTGTTTCCTTAAACACACAGCTCATTTCTTTTCATAATTCTTTTTCCAGTGTGACATCATAAATATTCAGTCCAAATTGATGCGGAGGATGTTTTTTTCTTCTAAGCAGCTTGTGATTAAAACACCTACCTGATCCGTGCCCCTTGGGTGTGGGAGGAAGGATTCAGAAAATAAGAAGAGAATAATCCTTTCTTCTAGAATGTTGGGGGGGCAGACTTTTATATGGAGGTGCAGACCAGAGCCAGACTCGAACTCCTGATATTCCCTCAGTGGCTCATTAACGACAGGTTAAGTACATAACTGACTGCACCCAAGTGCTTTTATGATGACTTCAGATGCAGAGACTTTAGCGTGTTGTAAAAATGTAACTCCATGGCTGTAATTATGCGTCTTGAGAATTTTTGGAAAGGTGATTATGCGGCTGCCTAACCCTCTGGCATCCTCCATGACTATGATGAAGAGTATTCTCCTGGATTCTCACATGCTCTGCTGCAAAGAGCTCAGCTTTAATTATCAGAGCAGCTCTTTTGTTTTACCAGCATTCTGTCTTCATGAAAGTAGAATCTGGTTCTTCTGTTGTTACACTGTGAGTGTTCAGGACCGATGTGAACTGGGGCTGGTGATCTTTTAACATCAGAATGAACAGCGTTCTCTCTGTTTTTGATGGATAATTGTGCCACCGTTGTTACATTTTGAAAATGAAAGTGAATTATTTGTCACTGTGACACAGCACACCATAAGGAGGTCCTGGAATAAAATAAATCACAGTCAAGCTCCTCAATACCATTTTCCATTTTCTTACATGATCATAAAAATCAATATAATAGTAGGGGTAATTTTGAAGAAGGTAATATCTCTGTAGTATCATTTTTGAATGAGTCTTACGTAAATATAGAGTTAACATCTTTAGGTGGATCCATAGTGTAGCATTATCACTCCTGCCTTACACGCAGAAGGTCCTGGGTTCGAGCCCCAGAGGAACCATATACTTAATGGCGCCTCCTATGGCAGTTGCAAAGACTTGCACCGTGACTTTGTTGGATCAATGAGGGACTTCAATCCATTTTTAATAATTTAAGACCGATTATTAACTTGATTTAGGTGTGTTGTTTTTTCCATAAACACATGTGTGTATAAAATGAAACAAAAATGGCTGTGATAGTCAAAATTCTACCACTTCTCTGCCAAAAGTTTAAAATTCAACTATAGGATGGATGGATGCACAAAAATAAAAACAGCAGCAGTGATTTTGTGAATCACAGCTCTCACCCTGCCATTCCTGTGATCTCCAGCCGTCTTTGCAGATATGACGTTCTGCTCTGCTGTAGTCGGAACACAGAGCTGCTGATGATGCTGATGCTGTTGGCCAGGACTCTGCTCCTCTCTGACCTGTTGCACGTCCTCATTCCGCAGCACTCTGCTGTCAACCACTGCTCTGTGACCACAAACCTCCTCCCCTCTGCATCTCTCCTCCATGCCGGGCCTGGTGCAGTCTACAGCCTCCTGAGCCTGGCTCTCAGGGAGGCTGTCTCTCTGGTGTTGGTGATAAGAGATGTAACATTTGGACTGGGCGTGGGTTTGGGCGTCTGTAGACTGGATCGGGGAGGTTGAGTCTCGGCTGCAGCTGAGCTGAGTCGGTCCTGTGAATGGGACTGATGGTGTAGGAGGAGGACAGTGTGAAGAGCCCTCTGTGTCCCAGCACCGAGGGATCTGCTGGCTCTGGTGCAGAGGCACAGACGCGAGTGCAGGCTGAACACAACTGGAGTTACAAAAAGAAACTTCTGCCTGGCCTTTACCCAAGGTGGAAAGATCTTGCTGTGAGGGGAGTCCATGCAGGCAGCACATTTGGGGCTCACAGCAGGACTGGTACCCGCAGCTTGGATCTTGTCTGTGGAATACAGATGGCAGTGCCAAGCAAGTGATGGGCTGGGGCCTCATGAGACTGGAGCAGGACAAACCCTGAGGATATGTGCAGTTTCCGCCTTCAACAGTCAGCTGGCCTGAGAAGGAACACAGTCACAGTAACAGCTCTGCTCTGATGATGTCATAAAAATAGAAGTAAAAAAAAATCGATGTTGACGATATGTGAAATAAAAGCTATAAAATCTCTACAATGACCACCAGTACATTTTGCCACATCAATATTGATTTTACCTAATGTAGAAATCTCCTTCATCCAGTAACTTGCATCCCAGTCAAATTTGATCTTGACAGGACTCCAGGACTCTGGGTGTAGAGAAGGTTCTAAAAGCTGCTGCATCTGAAGAGAAAGCTGAAGAGATATGAAAGTTAGCTTCCATGCCCACACTGACGCTAAGAATGTGATATTATATATTATAATTAGCGCACCAATGCCTTGCTGAAAAGCAGTGGGCCTCTGCGGTGATGGGTCGTAGCCCAGGTAATGAACTTTTGAACATGATCCAGCTGGCCACACATCTCTATCGCCCCCTGCAGCTGATCCTCCAAACGCTGCTGGAATTCCTCTGAGATTTTCTTTAAGGACAGCCATAGAAATAACCCAATACTCAGTGGGTAGACATGACAAATGCATATACACTGATGTAATGATTAATAAAAAACTGAATCCTTTATTCATCCCACAATTCACAGTGTGAGTCACAGGAGGCGCCATTAAGTATATGGTTCCTGTGGGGCTCGAACCCAGGACCTTCTGCATGTAAGGCAGAGGTGTAAAACAAGTGTGATAACTATGGAACCATATAGGCAAATTTGAGGTGCTACAGCAGCCTCAATGTCATCCTTGGGTGGGTTTGAACTAGCACTCTCTTTCGGCACGCATGTGGTGACAGATTTCCACCACAGGGACGTTTCTTGTGCAAGAAACGTCCCTCAGAATCACTGCTGCAGACCCTTGTTTTCATGCCTTCCAAACAGTCTACAATATTTGTTTCACCTTTCTTTGCATGCAGCTTCACTGTGAGTGATAAGGAAGCAAAGAAGGGAGGAAAAAGAAAGCCATTACCTCCAGTTGCTCTATTAATAGGTTGGCTCGTTTGTTAAGCTCGTTCATCATAATCATCTTTGCCATTTTAATCTGGTTCTCCGCCTTCCTGTGCGCAATCTTTACTCCGTGAAGTCTGCGAAGAGATGAAAGAGAAAATGAATGGCGCAGTGCCAGCATTAATAAATGCATCAGCTTGATATGTTCTACTTTTTGTGACAGAATCTGCTCAGTTCAGGGTCTGGCACCAACCTGTCCTCTATCTGTTTCGCAGTGTTTTCTACCGCTGACTTCCTCTCATCCACCTGCATCGTCAGAGTCTCAAACAGCCATTGCTGATCCTGCAGGGCCTTCCTGATCTGCACCACTCTAAACACGTAACAGATCACAGCACCTTTAAAAAGTTCACTAATGGAGTGTTGGCCATGCAGAACATTGGAATTGTTTTCCTCCCTCGGGGAAATAAACTTAATGGTGGTGACCTTAGAGGCAGCAACATCACAGACACAAAGGTAGGAAACGTCACCAAAAACAAAAGTGTATGAATTTGTAATGAGGATTAGTGGCTCCAAGGGCGTTATATGCAGATACTGTTGGGAAAAGTGACAGGGCAGTAAAAGTGTTGTTGTTGGTGGTGGTGTTGTTGTTCGACCTGTGATTTTCTTTCCCTCTACTGTGTCCTTGTGCTCTGTCTGCATCTGCGGACTGACCTGTGGTTTTTGTGAGAGGACAGGTGACAGCTGCTGCAGCACAGGAGGTCACATGACTCGCAAAATAGCTCCAAGGGCTCCTGTCTGTGAGAGTGGCACATTAGGAGGGAGCAAGGATACGACCCTGGGCCTAAAAAAGAGACAGCGACAGACAGAGGAAAAAGGGAGGAGGGAGGAAAGGAGGCGAGGAGTGTGTGTTAACAGCACCTACTGTAATAAGTAACTTGAAGGGAGAGGCAGGTTAGCAGTGATCAACACAGAGGAATCAATTTGAAAATGAACCACAACGACAAGAAATTAAGATGTAAATATAGAAATAAAAATTAGGCTAAGAAAATCAGCTACAAATATTAAAGAAATTGATGAAAGCCTGTAAAAACATATCTATACTAAAGTAAATTATCTTAAAGACCAAGAACTTGATAAATAATTAGTTAAGATTAATGTTTAAAAAGTTTACCCTATACACTAAAGCAGTGGTTCTCAAACTGTGGTACATGTTCCACCAGTGGTACGCGAGCGCTCTCTAGTAGTACGTTGGGAAAATTCACATTTTACATTTAATTAAACAAATCTGAAACATACCATGTACAATTAATACAACATTTAAACATAAACATTTCTAAACATCTCTCCTGTGGTGGAAGCTAACAGTGAAGGCCTCTGCTGCTATATTCTAATGTTGGTCATCATGGTGGTACTCTGAGAGCTCAATGTTTTCACAGGTGGTACAGAGTACAAAATGTTTGACTGCACTAATGCTACAAAATTCAAAATGTAACTAAATTTTAACCAGGAATGTTTATCTTAAAACATTATCATACCGTATCTCTAGTTTTATATTAAATTAGAAGCAACTGGTGATAGCCATATAAAACTCTATGTTCAAGAATTGGTCTCAGGCACAGTAACTGTACTCAACTGCAGAACTAGTAGTCGACTTGCAGAAATCTGTTATGAACTGAGCCAGATGAAGACACTAAACACAGGTCTGCAAGAGTTTTGCTGGGCAGCTCACCTCAGTCAACACTACACTATATAAACGTTATCACACACCACTATTTTCACACTTTGCATGTCTCTGTGTGTGTGTGTTTAGCACCAACCCAGCCTGACTGACCACATCCTGTTTCACAGTTCAGTCACACCATTGCTCTTTCAGCACAACAGGCAAACAGAAACCCTGCCACACCACATAAAATGTTTACAATCGATCGTTATGATTTTTGAGCTGCTAAAGAAGAAAGAAGCTGTCAAAAGTCCTCTACATAGCGACACGCTAATATTAGCATTAATGAAATTAAGTGAGCTCCCCAGAATCTGGGCCAAAAGTTATAATAGGAATCTATGGACAGAAAAGGGATCTCCAGATCTCTATCATTATCAACCACCAGCACTGCAATTCATTAGTCACTCGGATGGCTTCTACTCTGATATGATCAAAAAAAACAAGTTACCCAGACAGCAAAACAAAGACAGACACAGTGTGCAGCACTGCTGTTAATCCTTCATCCTGTCCCTGAGAAGTGAATGTGGACATTTGTCTTACCTTGTCCACTTGCCGGCACTGGACTGGAGCCCCTGTGGTGATGCTCGGGACACGGGGCAGCACTGACCTTCTGGTGGTGGTGTAGGTCTGAGAACTGAGGAGCGACAGTGGCTCTGTGATGCTGATGCACATCTGTGCACTGGTAACAAAACCACTTGTTGCAGAGAATGCACAGGCTCTGTGCAAGTGTTGGCTCTGAACACTCCGAGCAGATCTGATAAAAATAGACACAGGTAGAAAATGTTTGAATTAGACACATGAACATATTTGTTAAAATAATGATTCATTGTTGTGAAATTATAGGGGTTTTTTTGTTTTACACAAGACTAGTTTCATGATTACAAATTCTTCAATACAAAACTTTTGGAGGTTATTTGCTCGGCGGTGTCTATCATACATTCTATCATACTTTGGTAAAGACGAAAACATTCAAGTCGTGTACTTTTTCTCAATTTAGCAAGTTATAAAAGTTATTAAAAAAAAAAACAAATAAAATGTAGTACTACATCGGTATGAGACCAGAAGATGCATACATCTGAAATATTTGCCTTGCTTCCTTCCTTCCTCTCTACTTAAGGCTTTCAAAATTAAATATTATACATAAAGGTCAAAATTTTCAATAATGTTATTCTATTTTGAAATGTGACCGCATGGTGATCAGAGAACCGCGTGACAGAAAGACAGCATCACAAACCAACAGAATAAAATGTTATGGCTAATCTAAAAGGCCGAGACTCTCACTGCTCAAACAAAAACAACCTCCCGAGAAACAAAGTCTCCACGTGGATCAGAAACAAAAGAAATCACATTTTAAAAAAAGGGACATAAACGATGAGACGTCTTACCTTCTCCATTTCTGCGCTCCGTGAGAGGAGCTGCTGTCTTCTCAGAGAGAAAGTGTGAGCAGCGACAGCAGCAGCAGCAGTGGCTGCAACAGTGATGCCTCTAACTAAGGCAGGAAGCAGTGGGAACAGTGAGGTGACCCCAGAGGAGACAACTTACATGACAGCCTCACCGTGCTCTCTCTCCTCCCCCAGATCATCCATGTGTAGGACCCTCGTTTGACTGCAGCCGGGAAGAGAAGCATCACATTCAAATTCATCGCCCGTGCAAGCGAAAAATAATGAGAGACAATCTAATCCTTTTCTTAAATAAGCTTGTGCATAATAATTGGGAATTAGGGAGATAAGATAATTATTTTTTGTAGGGCAAAATATACCCCACAGCCCTTTCCAAACTGGAAGAACGAAGGACCAAGTGACCTACAATACTGAAGGAGGAAAAAAGTGTTCTGCAGGCACCTTGGTGGTGTTTGGATGGTGCAGTGCGTGAGGCAGAAGCAGGTGATGTGCGGGGCTGTGGTTGTAAGACTGTAGTAGAACAGGTTAACTGTGGCCTTCTTTTCAGCAGGGGGAGGGGCCAGATCCCAGTGGGATTAGACACTACCGTAGCACGCTAAAACCGGGTCAGGCTCTGATGAGCGCCAGATGGGACTGAGACGCTCCACCCATTAACACGGGGTGACTCAATTTAAGATTTTGACACAATATTTACTATGAACAAAAAAAAAAATAACACACAGACCCCGGGGCCTGTTGTAAAGCTAATATAATCAGACATTGGCTGACAACTTTGGAAGTAGCTCTGTACACTGTAGAGGTCAGGAGACCCGTGGAAGGGACAAGATTCTGGAATAGTGTAAAGGTAAAGAGGCAGAATCAGAACATTTGGTGCTACTACGTTGTAATACTATAGTATACGTTTAAGGGTTTGTCTTAATATGCTAGATTTAATAGACCTAGGACAGTTGTCCCTGGCTAACTCTACATATTCCTTCCTAAGAATATTTATAGACACAGTGAGGGAGGACATGATTATGGAGTGTGTGATAGTAAAAGAAACAAAAGTCACATGGTCCACCATGATGACCCCTAAAGGGGTGAATAGAAATAGATGAAGAAAGTCCATGTCCATGTTCATAGCCACAAAAATGTATCTCTAAACGAGGAGAATGAGAAGATAATTATTCAGTAGATGAACATCTGGTATTTGTGCTCAGACCCAGAACATGATGTGAAATTAGTTGCAGGATATGATTTAAAGTTGAGAACTTAGGCACGCCATGTTGTGTTTACAAAACTGAAAACAAACCCACTTGCCATCAGATCTTTTTCCACAATGAGCTAATGTCAGAATATCTGCCCAACAACAACCCCTGCAGCATGACCTACAAATCTGACAACTTTCTCATCCTTGGGTGTTTCAGAGCAACCCCATTCCCCACTGTGCACTCAAAGACCCAATTTAAAACACAATTAGTCTGACGGTGTACACCCTGCCTTCTGTTCATTCACTTTTGTAGCCTTTTCTGAGGGCGTGCTGGATTTCTTCTCCTCTCCTGCCAGCTTCACTGCCCTGCTCAGAACGGATGGCACTAGATTTCTCTGGAGACGTCGCAATAATAGAAACCTGTGCAGTGATGTGTCCCTTGAAAGCAGCCCTGATGCGAAAATCTATTAACGCTGAGGTGATGAGATCACAGAAAAAGCACGATATTACTTATCCAACGTATGATGGAAATTCACAGGGCTATTAGCCTCACAAATCCCTTTTTTTTTTGCAAGAAAATTAATCGGCTGTAGTAACTTAATGCTTGTTGTTTACAATTACAATTATATATCATTGATTGATTTTTACCTTAATTAAAATGTTAAATTTCCCACAGCACCATACCAGTGACTCTGAAACGCAGTGCACATCAGAGCTGTGAGGGATCATCATGTGAACTGTGAAAAATCATCCAATTTCAATTGAATTGGACTGAAGCTATTACTTATTCGCTGCAAATAATTTGTCTTTGTTCGGTTCTATAATTGTAGTAGGCAATTAAATACTCTTCCACTAGTTGGTAGCAGATGTAAAAAAAACAAAAAAAAGGCAAGAGACATACATGTCAAAGAGCTTCATGTGAGTCTTTCTTCAACTCCTGGGTGGATCAGTGTTGTGTTCAACTAAACACACCCAGGTTTCACAATTAGTCATTTTGAAATTGAAACCAGAAGATCTGGTCATCTACTTTTTGTGACATCTTGTGCAGTTGTGCACCGTGGGTTTTTTCCATTTTAAAATATGGGCCGTGGATCAAAAATAAAATATTGGCCTTTACTTTTATCAAAGTTAGTTTCCCTGACAGGTTATACTTTAATTTTCTCTCTTTTTTGTTCACATGCAATTGCAGTTAAAAAAACTCATATTTATAAGAGGGTGGTTCACAGTCTATGATAAAGATTGTGGCATCATTAAAACTCAATAAAATAGGCATATATTTTATTTTATCTTTGATACAAAGTGAAGCTAAATTATTGTTGCCTGTTTTTTGTTTTGTTTTGTTTTTTTACTTGTGATAAGTCTCCCACAAAGATCTTCTTCAGAGGAGATTGCCTCGTCCACCCAACCACCACTTCTCAGTTGGTTTTAGGGCCACGTGACTTTCTGATATACGTGTTATTGTCGCAAAACTGGTGCTCACATCTATACGTAGAGTACATTCAGAAACATCCGGGCTTCTTGTGAAACAAAGGAAAAAATAAATTAAATGTATGAACTGATTTTTTTTTTATTTTGTAGAGTTGACTCTTTTAAAAATAAGTTGCTTCTTCACCATTATAGAGTTCTAATTCATATATTTTTGATTTGTCTTATTATTTTTGGTGTAACCTCATTTTGTACCGCTACCAAAATTATTTGGATTATAATTCTTGCGCTTGAGAACTAAATATCCACTCACTGCCTCTCTGTAAGGTACTGTCAAGGAGACATTTTCCAAATAAAGCGATTTCTTTTACAAGATAAGAAGCTTATCAGTTCACACTGGCCATAGAACACACACACGCACTCTTCCTCTGCATCCTCACCTTCAGCAGCAGCATCACATCACTCACTCTGCTGATGATAACACTGTTGTTTTACAAAGTGCGCAGGAGATTCCGCCCCTGTCATGGCAACACCGTGGTGCAACGAGTGCACATCACAACAACAGCAGCACAGAACCACAGCACTGAGACACGCAGAGGGACAGCACCAGGGAGCAGGCGGAATTATTCAACTTGAGTTTGTATTTAATCCAAACATAAACATACCTACAAGTAAACGTCGAGGCTTTCTGTCCGACAATGGAACCGCAGAGTGACGAGAAACTAAACTTCTGTCAGTGCAGCCGTGTCAGAAGAATGTGCCTCAAAAATCGGACTTTCTGCGTATTCCCTTCCTCCTTTTCTCTTTAAATCCTCTCTCTTGCCTCGGCTCGGCCGTGAGTGTACATCATCCGTCCTCCTCCATCGGATGTCGCTCTTTGGTCCTTCCAAAATTTTGGAGAAACCAAGTCTCGCAGTTAATCGTGAGATTTTATGCTGCGTTCACAGGCAACACAGACAACACTAATAATGACGTTTCACACAGAGGCAGAACAGCACAACATTATAGACCTAATAATAAAAATATGTATATGAATAATATGTAAACATTGTATTATTATAAATATTTCAGAATAACAATGTAATTCTGATGTTTCACTCTATAGTGTATTTTTAATATAATGATAATAATAATAATAATAATAATAATAATAATAATAATAATAATAATAATAATAATAAAGGTTTTGATATGTAGTAATTGTGATGTGTAAGTTTTCTAAATTATTAATACAGTCTGGTGTCACTGCATTCCCTGACCTGTGGTGTCACAGGTTGTGTTTGTGCAGCAGGTGATTTACGTTTCCCTTGATTGCTGATGAGAACACAAGCCAAGCAAAAGTAATAAAGCCTGAAATCAACAGTGAGCTTCCTGCTCAATAACAGCATGTAAGTGACCAGCATCACCAGAGTGATGTGCACAGATGTAATGAGGTTAGACGGGCATGTGTTGCTGCTGCTGCTGGACTAACTGAACCTCCAGGGATCTCATCAGAACACTTGCTCTGGTGAAGATGTCGCTGAGGTGTTAGATGTAGATGTGCTTCAGGCCTAACTTTTAGTTGCCTCGTTGTTAACTCGTATCTTTTCTGTTCTAATTGTTGTTATATTTAGCTTGTGTCTTTTGATAGACACCAGCTTTTGTTATTTTGATATTTTTAGTAGTTTTTCTATGGATTTTTATTAGAACCCACATGTTACACAACACAAGCAAAATCAGATTTTGAAGTAATTTCAGAGAACTGTCAAGTCCGACATGTTTTTAAAGTTTTTAATAAAATATTGCAAAAGACTCTATGAAGAGTTACAATCATTTTCTTCATTGTCTTGGTGCTTGATGTAAGTTTTACACTTCTCTAACAGACGACAACACAGTTGTGAATTGTTGAAAATACAAAAACAGAAACATGAATACATAGGAACTGTACAATGGATGCCCACATGACTAACAGACACTCACACACCCTGGTAACACTCCTCACAGGCACAGTGGTTTCTCTACAGCTCATTGGTCACGTACCGAACCCGCTGTCACTAACTCACACAACGCTATACACACGTGATGAGGACGATCACAGCCAATTTACAGTTAAAGATTATGTACACTTTTCCATTGAAGAGGGTGAGAATCACGATGCTGCGGTTGAGACGTCACGTCCTCACCTCGATGAGAGACGAAAGACAGGAGCGAGGACTGCTTTAGCTCTTTTTGTGGAGGAACCTCATTTTGTTTCCTGTGAGCAACACATCAACTTAATTATATCAAATCAACAACACCTGAAAAAACAATATGTATTTCAACTTATATAAGATTTCAAATTTTATTCAGACACAATAAAAACAGCAATGATTTAAAAATTGTTCAATTTCAGGTGTTTTTACATTATTAACAATGTAGACTAATCTAATAGTTCAGTGATATTTCAGGATTCTTACCAAGGCCTTTCAGAAACTTATTAACTCCACTCTGCTCCGTGTCTGGAAGCTCCTCCAGATATTGCTCCACCCTCTGCTCAAAAAGACCTAGATAGAAGAAGTGATGAGAAAAAAAGTGCTTTAAAACGCCTCGCCACTAGAGGTCAATGTCAACACAGTTTATTCAACACAATGCGTCGAAGGTCAGCAATGTAGCGGCAAAGCTTCTGCTGAAACTCAAATGGAACAACAGTCTACCTTTAGCCCGGGTTTTCCTCAGCTCTCGATCCTGAACGAAGCCTGCAAACATCTGAGATTCCATGAAGACGCCAAGGAAACGGCGGATGCTTTTCGATGCCACAGACTTGCGGAAGGCCTCCCTTTGGAAAATTCGCTCCCCGCGCTCATTCTGAGTGATAAACAGGGAATAATGTCCAATGGTTTCCAGGAAAAAGCGAATGAAGGCCTCAGACACCAGGCTGTTCAGGGAGTTGTACTCTGTGGATGCAAAGGAAATGATTAACTACAGGTTTAACATCAGTGAAACACTCAAAACACACAGGTTAGCAATCTGAACAACTGAAGGAAACATGCTGCCATTTGTTGTATATTATGCAGCACATATCGTTTGACTAAAAACCTAACTTGCTGTTTGGACATGGGCACATACAGTATATCTTAGAAATTCTTGGTTTAAGTCAACTTGACATAAATCATCCACAAAACCCAAATGGTTTGTCTGTTTTCTAAGAACAGAAATGATTTCATGACCAAGTAGATTTTCTATGTTCGGAGTTAAGTAGAACCACAATTACACTCCACAGAGGCGTTTAATTGGTCAGCTTTCCTCCATGATAGTAGGAAATTTGGTTTGTTTTCAGTAGAGTTCAGTTCAGTTCCATTCAGTGTCTGAGTTCTGGGATATTTAAAATGTAAAATGGTTGTTATTCTGTAGAGAAACAAAGACAGACAGAATCTTAGGGTCAGAGGTCAACCACATAGCTTTGGTTTTCTGTTTTTATTTAACTCCATTCTCAAATTCCTCATTATCTGCTGATTATCCCTCCACTCATAATTATAGTACTTTGAACTGTTAATCAGGAAGCCTCTCAAAAATATCACCTCATCATGCTGCATAAATATTGATCAGAGTTACATGTTGTTTTAACCACAAATACAGATAATTAGTTAAATAAACAGACACATTGACTGTGACAGTAATGGTTGTTCACTGTCACGAAGGAGGATGCTGAGACCATGGCTTCTCTTTTAGAGTTTATAGTAATACGTCACAGGATGTGTTTAATGTAACTGGTTTCTCTGTGACATTTGATGTTTTTTGGACGGCTTCCTGGGTATTCTGTCTGACTGTTTCGTGACTTTGTTACAGTTAGGTCACCGTCAGCTATGTGTGAAACTTTGGTTGAAGTATAATAATTATACACCAATAGTTGCACCTTTCATCAAGAGACATTGTGAATCATCACTACATTCGTCATTACTTCAGATTGGGACAGAGTGTAAAACGTCTGGCCTTCAGTGAACTTAATCCAAACACACACCCACACAGACTCAACATCATCACGTCATTCCCACGACAAAGGAAAAACATCTGTCTGATTTGTCACATCTTCACCTTCGTCCGATTCGCTGTCGGAGTCCTGGTTGATGATATCATTCCTCTGCTCCAGCGCTTGCTCAAGGGCTGCTTGAAGTTTCCTGGGCAACAGTGATGCCTCATCGTCCATCTGTAAACATTTGGGATCATTCAGTTTGCTTGAGATACACAACTTTGCTTTGGCATAATTGTCGAAAAGACACAGCAAATCACCTTCTTAGTCCATCTTAAAAAGAGGCTTTCCCTAAACTGTCGTAGCCTATGGGTCTAAATGCTAAAGTTTTGTAAGTTCACTAACAGTGACGGTTCATTACAGTGTAAAGGGTTTTTTACTCTAAAGATTATTTTGAAATAACAACATGTGTGTTTGGATTAATGTCATAATTCAGATTTTCCGTATTGTAGTCACAATGAATCCATGGGTCACATCGAGTGTTGTTTAACTACAACTCTCACCTGTCGAATGAACCGATCAGTTCCAAGGTCGACCATCAAAGCCTGAGTGGAAAAAAACACACACTGAATAAGTATTTTCTCTTTGACATGTTGAACACTGTTTGTAGCAAGAACTGAGGGCACAAAATAATTAGACATTAGACATTAGTCAAACACATTTACGGAAGCAGACTTTGATGAGTCACTCAGTCGGAGTCATGTCATTGAAAACAGCAGCTGTTGTTGACAGTCCATTAACAGAGAAGCCTGAACTGTGTAAGAAGTCAAAACTGAGGAGGAACAAAGCTAAAACATACAGTATATGAAACATACAGTATATATGTGAGGAAGCTAAAAACTAAAATATTAAAGAAAAATTGATTGAACTGTAGGTTAAAATAAATATAATATGTATGATTTAATAAAATAAGCTTTTCCCCAATTCAAAACATGAGACTTCACACACAGTTACTGGTTGAAGAAATGTGAAAATGAACTCACTTCTTCTACGGGTAACTCTTTAAGTTTGGGCACAGAGCTGGACAGCAGTCCCACCAGGAATGGAGTGGGACAGCAGACGATGTCCAACATCGACCCTGGCAGCACTGGGATGAAGGTGTGTTGCCAGGAGAAGGGGTACAGTAAGGCCACCACTGCATGCATGCAGCTGGACAAGGTGCTGAAAATAAAGAAGTCACATTCACACTCTTAGAAACGACGCCCTGAAGAGGTCACACCAGGTCAAACCAAACAGCAGATGTTACAGTAGATAATGAAAAAGCTGGAAGTAGGGTTGGTGAGTAGTGTGGTGAATGTTTTTCTAAAAATACTGCGTAAAATTAAGAGCTGGAGTAAATGTCAACAAACTGCGTAAAATTAAGAGCTGGAGTAAATGGAGTCAACAAATATCATATTTCTATTTCGTCAGCTAACAGGATTCGTCTAGCTTTGACAGACAGGAAACCAGCAGAAAAACAGGAGAAGTGAATCAACCATTGCTTCAAACTCGGCTCCTGATGTTGACGTAGATACAGTACAGTCCATGATTTGAACTCATTATTTTGAGTCAATTCTTTGCTGGTGGCATGACTCAGACATTTTGCTGTAGTTAAACTGGAGGTTTGTTGATAAGTAAAAGAAGCAAACACAACGCAGCTTCATTTGACTCCAACAGCTGTGGTATAACAGGAGGATCACAAATAGCAGCCAGTCTTTCTCACGATCCAACGCTTGTTGACAGTGGCTGACCGCGCTGACCCTGCGGCCCTCTGTCCTTTACATACTGTCCAGTCCATGTACACAAAGACAGTGAAAATAAACTGCGGGACACACACACACTGAGACACTATATTTGTATGAATGAATTAATAAAAACAACACACGAGACGCACACTTTCGTTGTCGTCAGAAGCAGCAGCACAACATCCAGCTAAAGCTCCCTTCAGATTAATGAACTCACCCAGGTTTCATCCTTCAGAAACGTCACTGCCTGCATTCTTGTTTGGAAAAGGCACAGCACTCAGATCTGTGAATGACAACCTCCCCTGAAACTTTTCCCACAAGTCAACATGTTTGCCACAGGGCCCCTTTCATCTTCCAGTGAATCAATAGCCAGGATCAAACTGTGTTTTCTTGACAGGCTTGAAACACAATTGCACCACTGAAATATCCAAAGGTTTCAATAACCACCACGTTGACTCCCTTTCAGGTCTTTCCCAGTTCAGTCAAACACGAAGCACTTGCAGCTTGGCTCTGGCCGCTCTGATTTCCATTTGCCTGAGGTGGGCTTCATAATTCCTCCCAGATTCCCATCTCTCGGGTCTGACGAGTTCCAACAGGGAGTAATGGGGCACAGATCTCAGAAAACCCTCTGCCACAGGCTGCGTAGGTCCAACACACCCCCGATACCAAAAGAATCAATTACACTAAATTCCCAAAACCACACACACTTGGGAGAAGATGAACTTGCAATGAAAACACTGTGCACAACCAGAGGTTGCCACTCACAGTCTGGGACATTCCCTTGACGAAGGCTGAGCAATTCAAAACTCAAGAAACAGAGGATAGGAAGTGTCCACTGAATGTTTTGTATTGAACTATTTATATGCCTGCCAACCACTAAGAGCAAGTTGTACTAAGGACCAACTGTGAAACAAACTCCAAATCCAGAAGTTAGAAAAAAGAAATCACCAATTTTCACTTTTAATAAGCCAATTATATTCGGTTTAAATGTTAAGTTTCCTGAGAGGTTTACAGGGGATTTACATTAAAAAAATAGACCTGATTATTGTTAGATGTGCAAGTGTGAGGCTCCACTAAAGGAGCTAGACTCCTAAAGGAACAAGTTTTGTTGTGGTGTTGATGGACTCACCAACTATTTTAACTCTCTGTATTAAACCAACATTATCACGGCATTTGACTTTAGAACATATGTGTCAAACTTATGGCCCCGGGGCCAAATGCAGCCCTTCAAGCAGTTTTGTGTGGCCCACAGAAGCTTAAAAAGCATTTAGTAAAGTCCATGCAGCAGAGTTTTTTAACCTATAAAATTAAAAGTTTTTTTTTTATTATACAGCAATGAACAATATTTGTAGCTTGAATAAATAAAGTAAATTGCAGAAACATGTATTATTCTGTTATGGAGTAGGTACATCCATACCAGCGGTCCCCAACCTTTTTTGTTCCAAGGACTGGTCAGTCAGTACCACCTATGACCCATGACCTATTATTTTAAAGTATTGTCAGATTATCTTTAAATAAAAAAAGTAAATGGATATGAAATGGACTGGATTTTCTTTGAATGAGGTAAATTAGTAAAGTACATTTTTTCACTGTGTCCCACTGCGGCCCGGTACCAAATGACCTATGGACATGTAATGGTCCGTGGACCAGGGGTTGGGGACTGATCTATACAGCCTTCCATTTACAACCGGCCCTTCAGAGGGAACTGTATTGCTGATGTGGCCCGTGGTGAAAATGAGTTTGACACCTCTGCTCAAGTGTGTGCGTGTGTGTGTGTAAGTGTGAGGCTCAACTCAGATACTCAGGAAAAATGGGATTGAGAGGCTTAGCCTGCGAAGCCCAAAGGAAAAGGAGCAGAGAGAATTTCAGTGCTTGAGAAAAAGGACAGGAGTCAGAAGCCTGTATCACCACATGCCTCACAGCTCCACTAAAGCACTGCGCAGTGTCTGTCAGTCCTACTTCAGCTGTGTAGTTTCCATAGACTGCAGCTGTCAGACTCCAGCTGTGCTGTGCTGCAAATCTCTGTAAAAACCAATCTTTAGCATTTAAGCTCCACTGAGCACAACGTACACCTAAGAAATGTTGAGGAAAGAACACGTAGACCTATTGGATTTCTAGGACTATCTATTGTTCTAAAGGTCCCTAAATGGTTCTCTCCAGCCAGTCCTTTAAGTATAAGCTCAGTTGATCAACAGAAGGCAACTTCACAGGGCAAGTAGAATTTACTTCTCAATGGAAAACTCTGTCCAAGTTCCTATTTAACCTGCAGAAAAGCCTGAGATTGATTAGGTCGATGAGGTCTAAGGAGCGGATGACTGTATGAGCATGTTTGTGTATATTTGAGGCTCTACATTTGTGTACATTTGGATGTAAACATTTAGAGCGAGTGGCACCGATGTAAAATCAGCAGAGGAAAAACAGAGAGGTTTCTCGTGTTGACAGTGAGTCAATTTTACTCTTCCTTAAGGCAAATTACACATGGAAAACCGGTTAAGTTGTCAAAGGGGTTTTGGCTTCATGCCAAATCTGCAAAGCATGTTTGAGACCAAGCGAGGACAACGTGATCTTAATGTGTGGGACCAGAGTTGATGAATATAAAGATGCCAAAGTCACCGCTGATTAAGGCTGCAGCTGTACAGCATGTGGATGGTCTACTGTACACCACTGAAAAAAGATATGCTGCTTAACATATTTTTTTAAAGTGATTAAATTACCAGTCTCAAGTTTGGATTAAGAGGACACCGGAGAGTGAAACTGAAGCAGCCAGCTGCAGGAAAACAAACGTGTTTGATTACTTTACCGTATCTGGAAAAAAAGAAAGAATCTCACAAACCACTGTTTACTTTCCTTCTTTTGTCTCTTTTTACATTCTTCTTCTATCCTTGCCTCTCAAATAAACACATCACAGCCTCATTATCATCCTCTGTTTTTTTCTCATATGCTTCTTGCTACACAACTTCTCCACAGTCAAACATCATCTGAATGCACTGCATCAAATCAAATCAAAAGCCAACAAGAGAGATTTACTTGGACCTGAAAACAACGTGCACATCATCCAAAAAAAGGAATGTGCAGAGCATTAAAAAAAGCTGTAGAAATCAAATTGGTGAATTACAAATTCTTACTTTTGTATAAAGCAATCAAGCACTGTTTTGCCACAACTGTCATAACAGTGTGTAAATGGTAGGACATACTGCTGTACATCAAAAACCTCATCTTGTTTGTATTCAAGGAATGATGATCAAGATAGGGCATTCGTGAGGATTTGATTTACCTACCAGTGGTTTCATGACAAAATGAATAAATTGGTTAGCATTCTAATAACAAGGGCTGCTCTGCTAGGCAAAGATCTATTGCCTAACAGGGCATTTCCTGTCATTTTCTTCTCTTAATGATTGTATATATTTTGCAAAAACAAAATACATCATGTTCCCAAGTGAGGTATTTTTGGAAACGTATGATGTATCAAAACCCCAGAGGGAGAGGCTCTTTTATCAATAGAGTCAGTACTGTTGTACCAACGCTCTGTCACTGTTTTTATAGAGAAACTAAAACACAGCTCTGTACGAAGCCCTGCAGGCTGGCACATTTTACAGCAACAAACATGACACACGTGTTTGCAAAGATAGACCCACACGCATTCAAACAGAAACAGATCATATAGATAATTATTTGAAAATCAACATCGACAATTTACATGTGTGCTAATTATAGCACAGTTAATTTCTTAACATAAAGTTAAAACTTGAATGTCGGTCTGTTGTGTATCGGACCATAGAGAAAGCACAAATATGTGTAGGTTACATCTTCATTGATGTGTAGCCCGCATGTCTTTATTGAACGATTTTAATTCATTCATTCATTCAATTACATTTCTTCACTTATTCATCACCTCCACTTCAGCAGCAGCTCTCTCTCTCCCTGCGTGGACAAATTAAGTTTTCTAAATCTGAATGAAATTAAATCCTTAAATCCATGGTAACTGTGTGTGTGTGTGTGTGTGTGTGGGGGGGGGGTATGTCTTCATACAGTTTAGCACTGGGGCTCAAATCCTCTTGCTGTAATATTCCTCATCATCTTGCTGCTGTTTACGGCATTCAAAAATGCTAACCAAAGCTAATTTTAAGTGTTAGCTATCAGAACTATTACTGATGTTGCAGATATGTTTGGCACTTTTTGTGCGTGTGTTTAATTTATATTTCCAGACAAGCACAAATCTCCTGTGCTGTCGGAGCTAATGTTGCAATAATGAGGTGTTGGATTTACAGCAGCTAGAAAAAGTCAACCATAAAAATGTATAAAAATCATGGCTCTTGCTCCAGATGTCTTCACAGATAGATACACCTATCTATGGACACCAACCTGACATAAACTACTGACTGACAAAGTGGGTCTTAGTTATGCTAACTTGTTGTGTTTTACTTAGCTTAGAAAGTAAAACAATTATGCCCTCTTATAATGTAATATATCACATATCTAGCAACTGGACATTGTAATAAACTTACAGTCACATTTTACTGCCCATCAAAGTAACAGTGTTTAATATTTTTGGAAAGACTTAACTGAAAATATATGTATTAGGCTAATGTTCCAGCACAAACACCGCAGAGACTAATGTGCAATATATCACTCCAGCAGATCCATATTTCTGCTGCAGATTCAGACATTAGATAACTGACGAACAACTAAATGGCCTAACTGACTGTTATTGGACAATAAATCTTGAAAGTATTTTATCATGAGCTAATACGACGTCCACACCCAACGACTCCTTGATGTTATCACCTCTGCTAAATGAGCGGCCAGGACTGATTGTCTCCAGAGACACAGAGAGTGTCACTCATGTGTGGGGAGAGACCGTGGCATCATAAGTCAGATAGTGACAGTTGAGCCACGGATCACAGAGGGCAGAGAGTCGTGTACACAGGAAGTGCATTCCTTCCCCTCACAGTCACTGCCCCCACTGATGTTTGTTTAAACTGGGCCCTGATACATGCAGAGATTATTCCTCTGCTAAAATCTCCTCCCAATCCACTCTCTCCTCCAATACTTACAGTGTATGAGTGTGTGTTTTGTAACAACGGAATAGACTGGGACACCAAGTAATTGCCCTGTTCCCAGTGTAAGTATTCCTCCTAATTTTGGTACTGGAAATGACTCGCAGGGATTATTGCCTGAGCAATAATATCGATCAATGCATTAAGATAAAACATTCCAAATATTTCAGTGCACACGCCTGCTGTTAATCCAATTACAGTACGAATCATAATGTTTATCATAGCAAAAGTCCCAGGTCGACTGAAAATGAAATGCCTTCTTTAGACAGAGGAGGCCTGTGGTTTTCTGGAGATGATGCTGTGATTGTGTATCTGGCTCTCACCTGAGTTTATCAGCCACAAAGATGACTCTTCGCTCCAGAAGCAGAGATGCAAACACTCGTATCACCTGGCGTACACTAAGGCATTTGAACAGACTGTCAAACTCCACATGCTCCAGCCTGGAGTCAGTGGGCCGTCTCAGCTCAATGACCTGCAAGACCACAGAAGATGGTTGTTAAAAAGCAGATAACTTGACTATCACTAAAAATCTAAGTAATCTGCTCTGAGCTGCCCCGACCTCATTTCCTGCTCCAGGCAGGAAGGTCTTGACTTTGATAATCTTCCCTGGTGCTGGGAAGGGCGACTCCATCAGGCTCCTCATGAAGGGGTAGACCAGAGCTGCTGAGATGCCTCTTCTCCTCTCAACCTCATCTAGGATCTGAACACATGACACAAGAGTACAGTTTCCTTCATATGTCTGCATGTAACATCAACACAATGCAACTCTGTAAAAACTAATTTGAAAATTTTCACTATTTTTCTAACTGCTAACTGAAGAAGCACCCATACTCAAGGACAAACCTTATCAACTTTCTTACTCCTGTGTTGTAAACATACATCCGCACACAGATACACATGATAAAAACACACACACACACACTGGAATTAAACAAAAATACAAATATACCAATGTTCCAGGGCTATATTTTTTCTAACTCTAATCATGGTAGCAATGGTTGATCACAGCAAGGTTTAGCATGACAAGAGAAAAACAGAGTACTCACTGTAGAGAACAAGTCAAAGCAGCCCAGTCTGCTGATGACACAGTACACCTCTGGAAGACGAGGTCCTTTTCCAGTGGGCTGTGAAAGACATCAACAGACACTGATGAGAAACTGTGTTAAATAGACGTGACAAAGTAACTGCACACACAGACATGATTAAAGGTACTGCGTGTACCAGCAAATACACAGACTCACAGGGTCCATTTTGACACTACTCTGCACAAAAACTGTTAGCCAACCACATCACAGCAAATCTGATACGTTTATACACTGTATGTACGTGTGGTCAAGCAGACGGCTGATGTTTGAACTGCACACTGGAATATGTAAGAAAGGTGTTTCAAGTGATTTTGAACACTTCTTTAGAAACAATTACGTGCGTCAACCCTCCCCCGCCCCTCCACCCCCTCTACACCAGAGAAAGATTTAAACTCCATAACCAAAGTTTCAGGAAAAAAATGTGTTAACATTGAAAGTGAGACATTATTATTATTCCAGGTTTCTTTTGAATCCTTTCATAGTCTAATAATACTAATGTATTTCTGTTATCAACAAACCAGGGTCTGACCATGATAATATAATACAAAGATAAGGTGTTTACACTACGGCTGTCTGAAAGTCTTACATCTAATCTGTCACTAAAGTCTTTCATGTAGACAGAACCTTCCCAAACACAGGTGCTTTATCTGCTCTGCTGATCATATCTACCTTCCTCTGTAAACTCAACACGCTATTATGTGTTTCCAGAAAGCCGATGCACAGACAGAGACGCTCAAAACACTGAGACACAAGTGAACACAAGCACTCAAGAAATGCCAATTCACTTGTCCATATTAGGTATA
>NC_024311.1:15585584-15702375 GCF_000523025.1 Cynoglossus semilaevis | reverse complement strand
TGATTAAATCAACTATGTGGTGCTTGAGTCCAGGCCTCAGGAATGCTCTATGACTGCCAACAGCTGGACAGACAGCAGGGAGCAAACAGAGTTAGTGAGAGGAGAGCAGCTCACTTCTTCCTCTGTCTTCATTTCATTCTGCTCTATCGTGGAGTTCACATCAGTGGGGTAGATCAGAATAAAAACTCTCAAAGAACTTCCAGGATGCACAGCTTATACTTCACATGTACATACAGTATACTTTCTACTGTAAACACACACAGTAGTTTAAAGTAAAACATACTCAATTCGCCACATTCACTGAATCCCACATTGTCGTGGTCTTTACCCACAAAGTAAAATGGGAAACTCAACAAAAGAAATAAACTTCAAAGCACTTCCCGGACTCATTATGAAGAGGAAAAGCTTCACAATGACAATGTTTGGATTTTTCTTGGTTTCTCTTCTTCCAGTCTGGTCTGAGAAACTCTTGTTAAATGGAACTGGTCAGAGATATTTTTACTGACTTCATGACAATGACTGAATGTCTGCAGTGTCCACTCCACTGGGACCGTATGCAGTTATTCCTCCTTTGTACTGTTGCTATATGAAGTTCAAAGTACATACGCATTTACATGAGTAAACGCTAACCACTAATCACATATTTGTGTTGCAGCTCAACTGTTAGCAACACGGTTTGAATCTATGTTATTGCAGATGTTCCTGTTACGGCTGCTGAACATAGGTATTTCCTGGGCAGACTTGAACAACAACAGAAAGATGAAACGTCCCTGGAACATTTTCCTGATCAGCTGCTAGAATAATCAATGACTCACTTTTTCTCTTAGCTTCCTTTTTTTTAACAATTCTTAAACTAGTCGAGTTTAGACTAAGGTGAAAATGTAGATCAGGCACTGTGTGTTGGTCTGTTATTCATTAGCAGGATGACTGCTACGGAAGGACGTTGGAGCACACTTGGTGCTTTGTTTAGGCACAAGGCAGGAAAAATACACTAGTATTTTTATGTATGTAAAAAATATATGTATCAAAGCCCTGTGGTGCTATATTTAGTTGGAGTATAGAGTTATATAATTTACATTTCCCCCCTCCCCCCCCCGTTATTTTCAATGCACTTTGCACAGAGCTGCGCTTGAATTATTTGTGCTTGACAGAGGTATGTACTCTCCTCAGTGTAAGCGTACTTTTATCTGTTGTTTTAAATTACATGATCTTCTTCCTGCTGCCACGGCGGATGATCATGACACAGATCACTGACTCAACAGGAAACCATTATAGCGGGGTCACATAAAACTCAGTATCACCACAAACAGCACCGCAGGGTTAAGGGAGAAATGAGAAGATGGAGAGGCAACGGTGGATTACCAGCAGGCGTCTGCAGTACCCGAACCTCCTGCTGCCATCCTCCCCAGTCAACATGAAGGAGAAGGTCTCGCTGAATAAGAGCACAAAATGTACACACATGAGAAAAAAAGCAAACACTGGAGACAACTGTGCATACACAAACATGGAATAAAGTAGAGGCCAGCAAAGTCCTCTGTAAGGTTCTACTACAGTAGTGAAGTTTTAGGTGTATACTGTACGCAGACAAATTTAATGATAAATGCTTTGGAGGAAGAGGTAAAATAAATACCAGGATTCTAGCACTAAAAATACACGTACTATTTCTCTTGTACCTTTTAATAAATTTCCTAAGTCTGACAGTGTATATTACAGATGAATGTTTATACCTGCTGTACTCAGAGACAGGGCTCCAGTCTTTGGCATCTGGAAAGCAGAACTGAGGAATAGCTTTGAGCCTCTGTTCTGCCTCCCTCATCTGCTTGGTGGGCCTCTCTAACTGTGACAGGAGAGGAGAGAGGAAGAGGACAGAAGGAAAGAGGAGAGAGGAGAAGGTGACGTTAAGAAAGTTCCGGTCTTTTTATTCTCCTTCAAACAACTCTGTTGGCTTTTTTTTTAGAAAACTTTGCAGATAAATATCAGTCACACAGCCAGTGACCTGTATAATATTTCTCATACAAGGTTAAAGCTAAAAGAAGAAGACTGGAGATACATGAAAGAATAGACAACACATTTAGAAAGTTGACTTTGGAAAACTTCATGTACATCTTAAGGGAAGTACACTCTAAATACAAACACTACAATGTGTTATACCTCAGTAATATATGTACCAGTACTGTTCCAACTTCATGAGATGTTAGTAATATGATTATGTGGGAGGAAAAATGTAGTTGAACTTAGACACAGAGAAAAATGTGGTGCTGAAGTAGACTTTTAGTTTATCTTAAAAGTAATGCTCATGATAACAATCTGATCTGTGAGAAATAAGTCAAAGCACAGGTAAAGATTTGACAAAATTACCTTAAAAGTGATGCACAATACCCATGTATTTTGCAGAGGCAATATATAAGTTAAGGTCAAAAATTGCAATCCAAGTCCTTGCCTCTAAGGGCTTACAGAGTAAGATTTAACAATTTGAAATGTATATGATAAATCAAAATTAAAATGTTTATTCATTTTTTTCTATTTCTAATATAATAGTATGTGCTTTATGTGAAAAATGTTATTGACTTAGATTTATTGCCGGGGTAAATGTACGAGGAGCAACAGAGGAACCTTTTACCTTAGGGAACTGATAGGAGACCTCAGGGGAATAAGAGTTTTTGCTGGGTTTCTTCTTCAACGAAACAACCACAAAGTATTCAAAGAGCTCTCTCTCCTGCCACTCGATGAGTTGCAGCTCCAGTGTGCGGTAGCTGGGGGCTTGTCGAAGGATGGACTGCAGTTTCAACAGCCGCTGCGTGTGAGCTAAAAAGACAAATTAACATCAATACATACAACAATTCCACTTAAGTTAAATAATAAAAAACAAATCTGCCTTTGCAGTATTACACTTTAGCAATCAGAAAAAAAATCTTCAAAAACTACTGGCAAACAAAGGCAGCAAATTCACTTAAGGTCATAACTATTCATTTCTGGATTTAAATGTGATAAATGTGTGGTCAATGTGCATAGTAAGGAAAATCTAAATTTTTGTGGTCTTCATCTGATCCAAGATAGATTATTAAATCAAAAGCCATGGCAAGCCATTGCACAAGAGCTGTTAAAATATATGTGGGAAAAGGCTGCGAAACGTAACACCTCAGTGCGGTGAGTAAACACCGTGAACACTCACCTTTGAACCTGTCGTCAGAGTCACTCTCACTCTCACTGTTGTCATCTGGAGACATGAGACAAGAGACAGGAATGTTTTCTACGGGTCAAATGGCAATTTCACCAAAGTGTTTGTGTCACGAAAGGGGCAAAGAAAGAGAGAAGAAGGGGAAAGAGAAGGTGGCTCAAACGCAATATTTTCTCAATCATCTGTCCACAGGACACAGGGAAGAGAGAAGTCTCACCTCTCAGTGATGCAGTCTCCACATTGGACATAGACTGTTTCTTCAGCCTCTTCTTCCCACGTTTGGTGGAGTAGATGGAGTTGATCCTCTGAACCAGCTGTGAAAAGAAATTAGAACATTTTCCTTTGCGGAAATTTTGATTTTTGTTTCTCTGGATCAGAAACACAGAGACAGTCAGGGCTACACCTGGCCAAAAGAAATAGTTGACAAATATTTTACTTGTGCCTCAGGTCTTCTTGAAAAACTTAGAGGTGAGTTGTTGAGAACAATGAGGTCTTAAACCCATACAGTAATTACACGCATCAACGCAGCTAATATTAAAAAACTGGATGAGAGATCACCCATGTTTCAGAACTGGCCTGGCTCCAGTAAAAACCTGATCTGGTCTACGAAGCATAGAGGGAACAGTGAACACAGCTGGAGCTCTACACACAACTACAGACCTGGGCCATTTTAAAAGGAGCTATAGCAGAAGTCACCGTACCTTAGGAATCTTCCAGTGCCTGTGTGTGCCCAGGGAGTCACTAGTGCTACAGAGGGTGTCATCCAGCAGACCACAGGGTGATGATGATACACCCAGCTGAGGATGAAGCAGCAGTTCGTCGTGGCTGTAGCGTTTAGATATTTGTGACAACCGATGGCTCTTTCCATCGCTCTGACCAACCAGGCGGAGTGACTGGCTGCTGGGTTTAGATGGTAACTGATCAAAAATGGAAATATCATCAATAAAGATTTTTTTATTTAATTCCAGATGTAAGTCAGTACAATGCATGCAGTTTATTCCAAATACTATCTTAGGAATGGCTTTACTAAAAATGCTGAGAAGCTCTGTGTACTTTCTAGTTTTTTTAAACAACCTGTTAACCAATCAGTTCCTTTCCTAAGTTTCCTTTCCTTTTTCTCCTACCAAAAAGCTTAGTTAGGAACAACCTTTTCTCTTATAAATCCACTATCTCTCCTCTGTGTTTGTCCATACTGTACCATTCCACCAACATGGATTCTTTCAGTGAAAATATCTGTGTGTAAACCCTGCCACTAAAACATAGCTTTGTGCTATTGAAACAACAGTATTTTAAAACATCATATCAGGTTATCATCTTGTCAACCATCCTTTTGATTTATCTGTCACAAAACCACTCTGGCAAATTCTTCATGTCCACCCAGTGAACCCTAACAGTACCCTGTTATTGACCTCTTACAGAACTGTCTATTTCTTTGGTTTTCTGAACTCACACTAGGCACTTGAACACACACATTCAGCAACTCTACTCCTTGTATCTCGACTTTTTCTCATTCACGTGTTTTGTTCCAACTACTCACTTTCATTCTCTCCATTCTTTCAGGTGAATTCTACTACATTTTTCTATTTTCACCACAACACTGAAACCCCTTCCGCCTGAGCCTCTGTCTGTCAACCTGTCTATCACCACTACAGACAAAAGGGTGCACAAATTATTTTATTAACTAATTAATACAGTAAAACCTCATCACTGTAACCATGGGTTTCTTGGACATCATCCATCTCTGACTTTTTGTTGAACACAACCAAAACACCTTCAATAATCATGTCCAGATTTTACACGTTTGTAGACGCATCAAGTTGCAGCCATTAAAAAAAAACAAGTCTGTTTATTTAATGAAACCAGGGCAGTGCTGTAGATGCCAATAGGCTGGTCTCATACCTGAGGTGGAGAGTTTAGGATGATGCCTGGGGCTGTCCAAGATCTGCTGCTTTCTGACATACAGTACTTCCGGCCCATACTTTTCCGCCTCAGATCTACATCCTCGTATGGGTTCTCCTTCTCTGTTGGAGCAAAAGAAACACAGGGTGTTGCCTCACTGTAATAAACTTCACTTGACAGTTTCTGCCCATAGACAGAGGAGGTTTTTCAGCAGGCGATGGCGGCGGAGATGGATGAGGCTCTGGGGTCAAAACAGAGCAGAAGTGGGAGTCAAAGGGCACAGGAGGGCTTCCCTATGGTTAGTTAAAGAGGAGATGAGTCAAGTAAGGTAAATCAGGGGTCGCTCAAAGATGCCTCACGTAAAATCCTATTTTTTAAACAGTTACTGTTGGCACTGGGCCTCACAGCTCTTGTGTGCAAAGTTAGAACTTCTGAGAACAACACAGTGGTGAGTCATTGTCCAGACATGTGAACTGTCTGCTGAGAAACAAGCGTAAGTAGGTTAACTTAGCAGACTCTGATTATCTAAATTAAACCAAATAGCCATACTTCGTAGTTAACAGTGAGTTTGTTTTGGGGTTTTTTCATTAAAAACACCATTTACCTGAAGACCTGGCTGAAAGTAGAGGAGCAGCCTTTGTTTCCTCTCTACTTTAACCACAGATAACAACATAAAGAGATTAAAAATAAGTACCACAGAGCTCTTCACTGTTCTCGCTGATGTCATCTGGCAGAGGGCCAACTTCAATAGGGAGAAAACTTGTGTAACACCATAGTCCACCTCTATTCAGACATGTGTTCTGAGAATAGTTTTTTTGGCAGGGTCTGAAAAGGTTGTGAGAAAGTGTAGCAGGCACAGAGTAGAATAAAAACAGAGCCAGATGGTGTAGAAATGCATGAAGGGGAACTTTTTGATGAAAGAAAGGCAATGTTATCTGTCAGCAGAAATGGAATGAGTCAAAATCGAGTTGGTACAATTTCTTCCTTCTGCACATACGGAGAGAGAAACCTAATAACCTCTGCCTCACAAACAATGAGCAAGGGGTTCTTTTTTTTCTCTGTACAGCCATAGCTTCATCCTCTTGTTTAGTTTTGGGTTAATTATTGAACCCCTCCTCAGGTGAACACACACCAAAGCATGCATACACCAGAAGATTATACCGCTGTGGATATTTAAGGCTTTGTGTTGTGACACACAGTAAATTAACTTGGAGCTGGAGTGAGTTTGTGTTCACTGTAAAACAGACGAACAGAATGAGAGGGCTTTGTCTGACCCCAGGTTGCAGTGCTACCTCATTAAACTGAGGCAGTACCGTAATGAGAGCCTGCTGGGAAAATGATATGTCTATAGAGCTGCTCGTGTACTGGAGGGTACTAATCTACTCCTCTGATTACAAACATCCTGACCTAGACACACAGTATTAAACCAGGAGGGGACACACCTCCATGACACACTGTGATTGTACATTTTTTTGAACACAATGGACTCTGCGGGCAGGGTGAGGCACAGGACTATACTATGCCAACAGTGTCAGTATCACATTACCCTGTAAAGTGGACAAACACTACCACAGCGCTGCTTAAAGCAGTCATGGTCTGAGCAGAAATATGCAGCAGATGAAAAAGAAATAACACTGTTACAGTGTTGTAAGAACATCTGGCGGAGCCACAAACCATACAGTGTGTCAGTCTCATGAAGACTGTGACCACACTGGAGAAATTATGTCGGGGAATACATTGTATTTTTAACTTTTCGATTAAAACCGCAGAATAACAATAGGACCCACTGTGTGACTAGCTGTCACAGTGTGATTTGATTGAAATTTAATTGAGAGGGGAAAAAATAACATGACCAGGCTCCAAAAAAATCAGTCACAGGCACAATAGTTAACAGTAAATCACAGTCACCTACTTAGTAATACAACTGCTGGTAAGACAAACACAGATGTTTGTTCCTCAAGAGAAGAGTAGGTTGGAATTTTCCATAAAAGTGAATGAGCTGTTTAAAATATTCAGTGGTGTTTAATTCTGAACAATTCTGTCCTTTTAATGGGAAGGGCAGGATCACCTGTGTAACATTCTCACTGTGTTTTGAATCCTCCCTCCCTCCTTCCTGAAGTGTTACTAACTGACGCAGCTCTGTGGGAACTAGAGTGACGTGCTGTGTGTAGGTACAAGTTCAACACAAACCACAGTGAGAACACCAAGCAGGACAATGTTTACTGCCAGTTTTGTTTTCTTCTCATTAACAGTAGGCTATGTCAAGTAAACAGGAAACAAATATTTCTGTATCTAACAAAAGTCTTCAACCTGACACATCAGAAAATGTATCAATAAAACTATGGATAAAATTAATGAATTAAAATAATAATATTATATAACAGCTACTATAGTTAACGTCAACAATTGTACAGAATATTAATAATAATTGAGTCCCTTCTTCGTCCCACATGGGGAAATCTACAACGTGAGTTTTTGCAACAGACACAGGCTGCCACAAGAGGCGCCAATAAGTACGTGGTTGCAACTGACAGGCTACCTCACGGGAGAATAACAATGCATCTTGAGCAAGTAAAAAACAAATACAAATGCGTGACAATTCACATCAGTTGATATAAAAAAATGAGTCTTTCATCAATGCGTAAGGAGTGGGCTGAGTTATTTTAAAAAGTCAGTGATCATATCATACAGTATGTGGCGCCTAAAAATGTCAGATGTGACCAGATATTAAACCAAGACCTCAAGTCCCTACGTAGCCTAAGTGACATTCAAATGTTCAAACGGAATGTGGGAAGAACTTCTTCCACAGACACAAACAATGTTTTGTGTTTCTGAAAAGAAAGGAATGGATTCTTTTGTTGTTTTATATGTTGGCAGTTAGTGAGGTAAACAAGACCAGACCAGTTTTACTTTTAATGGCAGGAGATAAATGCTGGTGTGCAGTAATTCTGTAAAGAGATGTGCCTTTTTTGTATTCTATTATTTAAGATATTTTCAGTTAATGGGGTAAACAAGACCATTTCAGTTGGTAACGGTATTTTACATAGTTCTTACAAATAAAGGATCATTGTATTTGGTCATAATTTGTCTGGATCTCATTTCTTTAAAAATAAAAAAGGGATGATAAAAAAAAATCGTGACTCATATTGTATTGTGAGTTGAGTGTATCGTTACATCCCCTAATGAATGCTGCTGGCTCTGTTGGAGTTCACATGGACATCAGCGTTGGCCCGGTGCTGTTTCTGGACATTCTCTAGTTGAAATATGCCTTAGAGCACACAGGTCACTGACACTCAAGCAACATGAAAACTAATATTTGCACACAACAAAACACTGCAAAACAGCCTTTATTTGGTCAACACTGAACTTCCTATGATAGAAAAAAAATAGTGTGAGTGTGATTTTCATGCACTGCATGTGAAATCCAAGCTTTGTCATGAGACTGTGTTCACATCTCCACCACATTAAGTATGCACTGGGGGAGTTGGCAAACGGAAAGGGCAGAAGGCCTGGGGTCATTAGCTAGTGAAAAGGAATTTGGCTTCTTACCACATCCATCATTACATACACAATATGTGAGAAACTAACATCATAATCCTGGTACATTTGGCCACAATAGCCAAGAGGACTATTTTTAACAAATCCTCTCAGTATTTTAGTTTAGTTACTGGGATTAGATGTTTCTGGGGAAACAAAAAACAAAAAGAACCCATTTCTTGCTCCTGAATGTATTTTTCTTTTCATTCATTATTTTTTACTCTTTCACAAGAGTCTTCTTTCTGGACAAAGAGAACAATCCCCCACAGAATTATACTATCACCACAACATCACCTCAACTATGGGGCTGATCATGATTTCCCTTACCTCTCAAAACAAAAGCACCCTGACCATCATGGACATACTCCTAAGTCCAGATGGTGACACAACACAACGATTTTATAACTTATGTAAACATATTTCATTCCCCAGCTTTCCTTAAATTTTGTTCTTAAATTTGATGCTTTCACAAATGACAGCTCACGTGAAAGATGTAAAGCAACACTGTGTCAGCTTCTATCAATGCCAGGTGATGCTTTTAAAGCCTATGAAGTGATGCTCTTACCTACAATGTCCTCATAGGCATTCTCCTCTAAAGTGCTTTTGGAACTGGGCCGGGTCTTTGTGTCTGTGGTCAGTCTGCCATTTTCTGTAGGTGAGGACAAATGAGAAGATGGAGAACTCGCGTCCTCCGACTCACCAGACTCCCTGACAAAGGAAAAAAAAAACACCTAGCTAAGACATGGACACATAAGACTCAAAAAGGTCAGCATGTCATTTTAAATCTGCTAATGACCTGAAAAGGATTGTTAAAAATAAGTCAAACGACCAGTTACAGCACTTGAATCTGACATAGTTCAAATACAAAAACAAACCAAAACTATTTAATTGTGCTGGTTTACTGCAGAAAATCTTTACTTCAGTAAACCTGCTGATATCCTTTTTTATTTTCACCGATGCTCATGTTGCACCATTGACATGTGGCTTTTAGATTCCGAAAAAGCTACAGCCACAGGAATGTTAAACACAGAGTCCAAGAGAAGAATGTTTGGGGATTTCTTCTTAATTTCACATGGGGTCCAATCTGCAGAGGCCCCACCCTCACTCTTTAAATCACTGGACAGTGATCTCAGAATCAAAAACTACAGTTGCTTAGTTCTCCGACCAGCTAAAAGGTTAAAATTAACACAAAGGCCTTATTTTTATTTATTTTTTTATTTATTTACATTTTTTATTTATAAAGGCCTTATTTTTATTTATTTTTTTAATACAAATGTTACATTACTGCTTTTTCAAAAAGCAGTTGACCCAAGCAGACCTTCTAAGCAACTTCAGTTATCATCTTGGCTAGGCTTTAGCTATTGTTGCTATGTTATAGGATTCCTCTTAGCAATTTAATGCAACTTGAGTTTCTTATTTTTCTTGCATAATTTCAACTTGTATCTAACTTTATTTATTTGCTATCTGCTTGTGCTTATTTTTGAATTATTTTGCTGTATTTATTGCTGATTTTAACTTTATTTTCATTTAGTTAATTTTAATTAACTTTAAATTTTGTTATCTTCTAATCTTTTGCATATCTTAAGTAATTTAATTTGGAATAGACATTCATCAAACCACATCTAGTAGTCAGTCTGGATTTTAAATTATTATCACATGGTTTTCCTGTAAATAGCTCATCCTGCTAATGTTTATCCTACTTTAGGACCTAGAAGTTCTCACCTGTTCTGGACTTTAGTGGGTGTGCTGCCTGTGGTGGTCTTTGCCGTCCATGTTGTACTGGGAGCAGGGGTAGAGGGCAGTGGTGGTGGAGACTCAAGGACTCTGTCAGGAGATATTCCATTGGCCGGCATTATGTCCTTCGGGTCTCGTTTGGCGTCATACTCAAAAGTGCGTTTGGGTTTAGGTAACGGATTAACAGGTGTAGTAGCAGGCTCCTGTTGACCAGGTGGTTCTGGGCTGGCAGACCTAGCCGAGCTCACACTTAACCTCTGTCTGTGTTTGGAAAGTTTATCCAACACTGGCCCAACATCTGGCTCCGTGGCCACTGAGCAAATGCTACTGCGCTTACTGGTGCATGTGCTGTCCAAGTCGTCTCCTATCACAAAAGATTTCTTTCTTGTTTGGTTTGGCGCATAACAGTTACTCAGATACCGTGGAGGGGGTGTACTGGGATTCTCCTTCAGAGCCTGCTCTATCTTCTGTATCCTGTTCAGGACAGCCGACTTCTCCTTCCGAGCCGTCAGGGAACGTACGTAAGTTCCAGAAGATTCTGTTTTACTAATCCTTTTCTGGAAGCGACCCAGGTTGTCCTTGTCTGTAACTCCTTCTTCGGCCTCCGAGAAAGAGCATTCAGAAAATGCCGTGCTCATCCTGCGAACTCCCTTAAAGTCAAAAGTTTTCTCGCTGCAGGGAGACGAGAGCAGACTTGGGCAGCCCTCGCTGCCCCCCACACACTCTCCTCCACGTTTATCCAGACACAAGCTCATCCTAGGCAGAGCCACTCTCCTGCACTCCCATTCTGAGATCTTTTTACGAATTGTGGTGGGGGGTACACCAGTTACTGAACGGGTACGTTTGTGACTTTGAACAGAAGACGGTCCAAGTGAAAGTGTGCTCCAGGTCACTGGCCGACTGTTAAGTCCACTTCCAACTACGAAATCCCTCTGTTTTTCTTTGTCTTCCTGGTTTCCCTGTTTCTCCTTGGTTTGATCTTGGGGCTTATAGATGGACAGCCTGTTGTCCAGGCAGCTGACGCTCTTTGACTTGGTCAGACGGCCCTGGGAGTTACCATCACTGTTGAGTCTTGCACTGCTGCACAGGCTCGCTGTCTTGCTGTTCCAGCCAGCACGTACCAGGAACCTGCCGTCTGTGCGGACGTACTTACTCTGTTTCCCAGAGTTCTCACTGTCGCTGAAGACAGGCGGATGACCCTGACTGGCTGAGAGAACAGGACACGGGGATGTGGACCGGCACCTAAAAGAAGACAGACAGACAAAGGTGTGATGAAAATGTCCAAACATTAACCATATTGGGTAATTTAAGGTGGAATTCAAATTTGCAGCCTGAACAGAAAATTCTTAATTCACTTCCACGTTCAAAGGCTGAATGAAAACCTGAGCCACTTATTAAGAAAAACCACAGGAAAGTATTTTGTCTTTGGCAGCATGGGATTAAAATGGTAGCCAAAGGAAACACAGACTACATCAAAATGCCACTGAGGACTTTTCCACATGAGAAGAATCATGGTGGACCTCACACAGAAAGCACAAATTTATTACAGCGCCCTTACCTGGAAGTCTCACTGCTCCTTTCTGGTCCTCAGAGCGTTTTCTTATTCGTACTGCTATGTGACTCTAGCTGTTAAGTAGTCCCATTCTCACCTCTGACTGCACCGATGAGCGTAACGTACACACACAGAGAAGCAAACTTTATCATTTCCAGTCAACTTTCCACTCATTGTCTTCAGAAACCTTGGCATGACTTAAAATCTGACTAACTATTGCGAAAGTGAATCATAGGGAGAGCTGATGTCATAACACACTGGTTAGAATAACAAGCGTTATAGAAGAAGGAGGAAGCTAAGAGCTGCAGACTGTGATCCAACATTGCAGGTTGGGACAGATCACGCTTCACACCTATCTGCCCTTCCCTTGAATCATTCCTCCTGCTCCAGGGTGGGGAAACTTTTACAACAGAGAGACCAATCTGCAAACTCCAAGTATGATGGATGAACCCTGCCTTACCACTCTCTGGAAATATCTCAACATGAAGACTCATGTCTAGAGATTTTCACTTATACTTCAGTATTCTCAAGTATGAAGCACACCATGTACCAGAATTAGAATATACAATATAGTTTGGAATTTGCCAATCATTTTGGACAAAAATAGACAGATCTTTGCCATAGAATAGAAACCTTCCGTCAATGACATCTGAAATGGTTAATAATTATTTCACATTTCAATATTGCACTCTTACATGATGGTGTAAAAATGTAAAGTTCTATAAATGTACCTTATCAGTAGGCGGTCTCAACATTCAAAGAAAACCTTAAAAAAGGAAGCCCCAAAGATATTTTGTTTCTAGACCATAACTAAAGCAAGAAAAACAAATAAATTGTTGTGCAGAAAATATTTATACGAAAATGTGAGAATTCATTCCAGATTAAATTCTGCAATAAATGTTTTTATATTTTGTCATATTGCAATATAATGCTGTAACAAAATGTATAATAATAATAAACTTTATTGATCAACACTGGGGAAATAACAGCAAATCTGCTGCAAAGTGCTTTGGTTGGTAAATCGTTTAGACCCTAAAATACGATAAATATTTCTCTATAAGCTGTGTTGAAGATTAATATTGATCTCTATGTTTATTCTTAATTGAAGAAATAAAAGCTAATGTGTGCAGAAATGATGTCTTTTAGGACTTGGACTTGCAGGGTTTTGAAGTGGTCTACATCATACTTAAAAATAAAAATAAACGTAAAAATAAACCCAGTTCTGGACTGGCCACACGCTCAGTACTGTACATGAAGCTAAGTGCCAGCCACTGCTTGGGCCCCTTGGCTTTTAGTCAGGCTTCTATGGCACGTCAACCACAATCCACTTCCTTTCACTGAGCAGGATGAAGAAAAAAAGAGTGGTAACAAGGGCAAAAGTATATTCTAATATTATCACTTTTTTTTTCTGTCAAAAAAAATTAAATGTTTCAATCCAGCCACAGTATGATGATGCCATTAAGTCCGTTAATGGATCTCAGCTTGGTCCCAGTGCTTGAGGAGAGACAAAACTAAATGCAAAATAAATGTAAAGTAGACCCTCTCCAGTTTTGTCACCTATTTAAAGAAATCTAATTTGACATGTTTCAAGTTGCCAATGTCAGCTCTATAATAAAATGAACTTTATGCCAAATGTATAATTTAATAAGACCATTGCTGTTAAATCAATACAACACACTAACACAGACTCTGCAGCTGCCTCCTGCCTGTGGCTACACATTCTGTTAAAATAAAATCAGAGCTTGCAGGATGATACAGTGTGAGAAAGAGCAGTGTAGATATCACATATCATTCAAAATGCTTTTTTTTGTCCGCCAGCAGGACACTGTCACATCTCAACATGCTCACACAAGCTCCAGCGCACTACTCACAGTTCAGAGATGTGTGGGGCCCTTGTCCAGGATGTAGGATTGTACTCACAACTTCTTAAATATCATGTTATGATTGACATTCTTGGGCATGAGTGAAATTACAAGAAAAGACTAAAACAAACGAACCCGTCCGGGAGCATAAATAACAAAGCATAACAAATATGTTGCTAAAAGCTAATGATCCTAACAACAGGAAACATGACTGGATGTAGAGAGAGAGGCCAAACTAAAACTGCTCCCAGTGTCACTGACCTTTCAGGGGCGTCCCGTGGAGTTTTACCTCCTCCTGCACGAGGCACAGCCTTCGCACTCTTGTTGGCTGTCATCTTGGTCTCGTGCCCACCCACTCACCTAGTGGACAAACACACATAAAATGTTTTAAATTTCCATTTCCATTAAACACAGCTTGCACACTGAAGCTACTACTACTTGGAGTGTCACTGACCGTAGTCAGTAAATTCTGTTTTACATAGTTGGAGTTCATACTGATTGTGATGAATTAATCCAGTGTCTCCATCAGATGACTTGCATTCTTTTACGACCACAGCAAAAGACTGAAGTGGGAGGGAGTGCCATTAGTCTGAACAGGGACACTGATGTTACCCAACACTTTGGTTTTAGGGCGGTTAAACTTTGTGTCAACAGTAGTTGGCGGATAGAGAAAATAAGTACAACTATGAGATCTCAAAGCATCCAACTGTAGCTGCATTTCACAATCACTAACTGACATGAAAATGATTGAACTGTTATTGTCACAACCTCACAGCACCCAACATGGGCAAATATTACCCATGGTTTGAGAGTTAAATACAGTTTGACTGTATAAATTTGCTCTTCAAATTATCACAAAGAAAACATCAACAACATAGATGTTTGACAAAATGAAAATACAGACAGGGGGCAGTGAGCATCAAGCATACACTTCAAACAGACTTTGAAAATGACAGAGGAGTTGACATTTATTGGATTCTATGATTTTAAATGTATGAAATAATTAATGCCTAGGCCCTGGTAGCCATATCATATAACACATAATTCCTGATTGGACAGTTAAAATTAGCCCTTATTCTGAAGGCCATTACCCCTGAAATCGTATTATTAAAATGTATTGACCCTTTCAGGAAAACTCAAAACAATTGTTCTGGTGCACAAAGAGGTCAGATTGAGATCCCATAGGGATCAGAGGTGGAGGATGGGAGGCTGCTTGGCAGCGTGACTTGTTTACAGGAAGTTGTTGTATGGAGAACCTAGCCAACCAGCAGTGAAGCTGAAACCTGTAGAGAGACATACGAGGAGAGAGAGGGAGGACTCCTGCTGTCAGCTATTTCCTGTTACNTCAGCTATTTCCTGTTACTGTGGAGTATATTAAGAAGAGCGGGCATGCATCATTATTTTCATCTAACGCAAAGTGTGATTGCATCCTGTCCTGGTTACAGCTATCCTCTCCTGCTGCCAATCTGATTTAAGAGTTGCTGGGAAGGATTGTGAAAAAAGATCCATTACAGTCACAGTCCACTTGAATTCACACCCAAGGCCAAGAAGTCCACTTGTGAGAATAGAAGCATCTAATAAGTTCAGACTGTTTAATACTCATGACTCAATAATATTTCAAGTTTGTTCAACACAACCTTGTTATATTTAATAATATGTTGTTCAGAAATAGGTCAAAGGAGACCAACACGGACTCTGTAGTGTAAACACCAAGACTTCCTGAGGACTGATAGCATCGCCCTCAACAAAATCACAGGCTGTGAACCACTTGTAAGGAACTCCACTGTACCTTTTAAGTGCACTCAACCACATTCATCACTCACTCTCTCCCACTTGTCTGAACCAAAGATTTTACAATAGTTTTACTCTGATGAAACATCTCCCTATTACTCACAACTAGTGATGCAGGATATTAAAAAAACAATTCTTGCTTAACTATGTAAGACAAGCAGCAGCTGAGTATAGTTTTAGAGGGAATGAGTGTGTGGAAATAAAAAATGCTAAAGTTGATTGCAACATCAGCTTTCACTGAAGAAAAGGAGACGTGCCATTTTAGCAGAAACCAGTACCTGGTGTGTCCAAAACCTGTTTTGTGTTCCCAGTCTTTTTTTTAGGGACATGCTTGTACAGAGGGAAATTGAATTGGCATCATCTGAACTAACTTACAGCTGTTATTGTAAATATTTACAGTCACATTTTTGATGAGTGTTAATTTAACTTTACAATGACAGAATAATATCAGGGGAGCTGGTGATCACAGTAGGAAATGATGGGCTTTGAAATCATTAGCTGTGACGTGTGTGCAAACCTTTCAAACATGATGTAATGGTTTCGATAGTTGGGTATGGAGGATTGCAAATGACTGAAACTAACATGAAAATGACAGAAACGTTGCTCAACAACACGATCGAATGAGACGACGACATTGTCTCCATTGATCTAGAGTGGACTGGAGTCAAAGGGCCCTTTGTGTACAATAAAACTTTGAGAGAGGAGGTCAAAAAGGCTTATCACGTGTGAATGTGTGTGAGAGGGAGTGTGTGTGTGTGTGTGGTTTGCATGTGTTCATCTGTCAAGTCTTAATTAGCTAAAATACAGTATCTCCTATTTGACAGATCATCTAACACACACTCCAGTCCACGTAGGAATGCACTATTGTGGCTGAATTTTGTTTTTTTAAAGTGTGTTTTGAAATGGAAGAAGAAAACACAGGTCTGTGGCAGTAACACCTGGACACACTGCTGAGACTTATTTGTCCACATTGAAATATGCACTGGCTCAGCACCTGGCATTGAATATTCAGCCTGTAAAAGCACGAGCAATTCATGATATCTAAGTGGATGGTCATTCATTAACTGCTTAATTACATTTGTTCATATTAAAAACAAAACACAAAAAAACAGAACCAATGGGGCAAAATAAATATATAAAATGTAACATGAGCAAAAATAACTGAAATTTCTCTTCACTTGTCACAACTCACTGACACACACTGATCAATGTCATTGCTACAATAATTATAATTATGGCAGATGGCAAAAGTGGCAGTGATAAGCGCAGAGAGTTGTGAGGTTGTCAGGACGCTGCACTTCAAATAAAACAGTAAGTGAAATGTGCAAAAGGAAATTTGAGAAAACAGATAAAAACAATTTTAATTCATTTCAAAGACAAATAATGTAGTGTGGAAAGTAACAAGATCTGGGTGGTTAAAGAAATGCCTTTACAGACCAAAATGTTCTGCACAAACATCCGACTATAATCCATTAGAAAATCAGTGTTGTGGTGCTGACTGAAGACCAGGGCCCACACCAGTAGAACAAATTTGAAGGAACTAGAGATATGGGCTGAAACATCTGGAAATGTCTCTAAAACAAATGACATGTATTAATTGGCAGAACAGAACACATGATTGATTAGGAAATAACAGGCATGCCGAAATTTTATTCTCTGTGATTAATCTACTGGTATATGTGCTATTAAATAAAGTATACTATGCAAAAGAATCAGTATAAAATTGGAAATCACAAGGAGAAGAATCACATTTTCTTCTCTAGTGAGTGTACATCCTGTTCATGGCTCTGTTCACACAAATTCCATAGCTCTGTAAGAGAAAACCACCAAGGTTGACGCTACTGGCTGTTGGATGCCGAGTTATGTCTGAATAATTAGCCCCACATGGTTCACCCTGCTCTGAATATAAGGCTCGGTTTACCAGGTACCGTGGATCTCACTTGTTGGAACCTTTTCAGCTAAGTCAGCTTTTTTTCTTAGTAGTCATGCCATATTTTCTCTTTAAAGTAGACAAGAAAAAATGCAAGATAGATAAAATCTGCATCTGAAGCTGTACAGCTGAAGAAGAAAACACATGGAAAGCAGACACATCTATCTGAAATGCAGTAGGACGTATTAAACTGGTGTCAGTTAACTTTGACACAAAATAACCAAATGAAGAAAAGTACAAAAATACATTTCTGTTTCAAATGTTTTTACTGCTGGTAATTGCACAATTTTCTGCAATTGACTGCAATTATTCGCCGTCAAATTGTTATGCTCAATAAGGTTTCAATAGAAAAACAAGTTACACTCAAGAGCCCGGAGGACGATCATAACATTATTACAGGCGCCTTCAGAACATCGTGTTCACACATACACAAGCATTTAGGAGAAACGTCAAACTCAAAGTTCCCCAGTGAATGGAAAATTAAACTTTTAGGAATCAATGGAAGGTTTTTATAAATAACTTTGGTTCTATCAACTCTTTTTTGTCCATGATAGAATTACTGTTTTTATATATACGCTTGTATTTGGCTAATGCTCTGTTCTATTTTATCTGTTCACAAAGTAAATGTTCAATAACATATATTTATCAAACTCACTACACCTGCACATGCACTGCAATAGATTCATCACCAACCAAATGGTTACGGTGGAGTTAAGATCACTGAGTTTAATCGGTTCAAGGCAACGTGAACATATTTGTGGTGGATACCATTAAATTCCATAACTGTGTTCTTTTGTTATTGCATGAACAGGAATGCAAGGTCACACTGAATTGCACTTGACCCTCAGCTCAGCTACCTTATTACAATATTCAGCACTCGTAGGAAAGCAAACACTTTGTCTCTGCCATTAGATGATATCTTAACCAGAATTTACACAACTGATCTGAAATACAGGTATAGGTGCAATGAGACATGAGATTTGTGGATCTGTTTTTATCTGTGACCAGATCAACTAGTTATTTGGTTTAGTAAATATACATAAAAAAATGTTTTGAGCATCGTTTCGTGTTTTGTTTTGTCCACAAACCAATGATGTTGATTTACCTTCATATGGAGCAATGTGTACGTGTACAGTACGAGTTCAGTTCAAAGGCTTCCATGAGAGATGATTACATTTCTTGGTATCAAAGGGAACATTCTCTTTGTTCTTGGTCATTATCTCCAGGAGAGCTTTAGAATTAATTGTCTCTGAGCATTATGTTTAAGTTAATAACATGAACAACTCACATCAGAAATATTCCATATTCCATAACAAACCATTACATCCATAAAAAAACATTATAATAACACACCTAAAAATGAATATCACATGGCTGTTCTCGTGTTCTGGCTGGGTGTATGCTTCTGTAAACAGGAAGCACATTGTCTACTTAGTGGTTATTATTGGTGTTACTAAAAACAAAGGTAAAGCCATGTTTTCCCCTAATTCATCTGGTACTCCGATCTCAAACAACGCTCAACCAGGCAGCATACCTGAGTGTTATAGAAAATCTTAGTTGTATCTAAACTTTACCACATCTCAGCATCAAACTACCTGGAGAGAGGCCAAAGTCATTAGAGAAAGTAAGTAAAGAACTTCCTTTATAGCCCTACGCTGCCAGCAGCATCACTGCGTGTCATTGTTTGGCTCAGACAATAAAGTTTCCAGGGAGAAGAGATGAAGAAGCCCAGTCCTGGTCAGATAAAACCATAAGGATTTCAGATGTACACTGAAAGTATTTTCTATAAACAGTTAGGATAAAAATACGAGTGGGCCTCAGAGAAGCAGGGTTTCCCAGGGTTGTAGTAAAGACGTGGAAAAGATTTCCCAGGGCTTCAAACCCATCAAACATAATTTATCTACATGTTCTTATCTGGTTTATTCAACCTCTATTAAAATTATATATTTGTGTATTTTTATGTTCCATTTTTCGTAGTAGACGTTTTTGAGTGAGTTTATGTGCACGCAGGTTTTGGCTATTAGGGCTAAAAGTATTAAAAAAAAATTTGCTTTATTTTCAAATTGTCCATGTGAGGATTTGATGACAACACTTCTGATCGGAGCAGTGGGCTATTGTGGAACTGTGAAACAGTTAGCAAACTTTTAGCCTTTCTAACTCACCATTCTGTTTTTATTTTTTCATCTGCAACTCAATACATCAAATTATATAAAATAATCAGTTATTAATATTATATAATATCGTATCTTTTTTTAGAAAGTTCAGTATTACAATATTAGCAGTAACACAGTAACAGGCAACAGTTGTGTATAAAAACAGTATCCCTAAATATTATCACTTTAAATTAAATCACACACAAATATATGGCAACAGTTAATGTTTGAATACAGCTTAGTTTTGCTGTTATTGTTGACGTTGTTGTTGTTGTTGTTGTTGTTGTTGTTGTGGTTTGGCTGTTCTTGCATATATGAAGTCATGAAACTGTTTACTGCAGAGTTAATGACTCTTTGTACACCATACACAATTCACATACCTATAAACTGGACTACTTGCAGCTTTTGGCATGCGCAATAAAAAAGTAAAATTGTCCACCGGTGCACAAACACAACTTCTGCATTTGTGTGGATCTCCATTCATTCGGACCGGACCAATTAATGTGTAAGCCTCAACCTAACCCAAACCACACTTCACATCTTCATGCTAACTTTCACCAGAGCAACTGAACTGAGGTTCTGCCTCATAAGGACCGGGCTTTTGTTTCCCATGAGAACTGCTGCTGCTGCAGGAAGAGCCAGTGTTTAAAAACAGCGAAGTTCTTCCTAAAGAGATAACAAAAACTCCACCGTACAAACAGAGCCAGGATCTGGTGTTCTCTAAGAAACTAAGAAACTGCTCTTCACCCTAATAACATGTCAATGACCTAATATGGTCACATGAACGTCAGAGCTGCATTTGAACGCACCTTGCGCTTGTTTACGTAAAACGTGACATTTCTTACACTGATTTAATTCAATACTTAAGGTTATTAACGCGTCGCCCACTGTTAGAGAAGCCTGCACTTCGGTAACGGTTCAATCAACAAGAGCGGCTTCAATGTTTTTGTTTTTACCTCCGACTTTCTGATCACATCCATGGCCGCTGTCATTTTTTTCAGATTATAATCCCTCAGAAGTAGAAATCCTGTTTGGTTTACGCCTTGGGAACGGGTTGGCTGGTTGTGCCGGATACCTGCGCTTCTCAAAAAACTCCCACTCATGTCTTTCCAACAAAAACCGAGAAGAAAAAAATAAAAAAAAAACTCCAGCCTGCCTCCTCTTTCACAGGAGGGGAGGCAGGACTTGTTGCCATGCCACGGAGATGGGCAGTTTTTTCTCCCCCTTCTCTTCACTTCAGGCTGAGGATTTGCCCACCTCCCTCCCTCCAGCCTCCTCCCTTTCTGTCCCCCAAACACACAGAGACATTCACACAACTATTCAAACGTCTCCCTCTTGTTTATTGTCATGCTGGACCGAGGAGAGCAGATGATTATTCAGCTACTGCTGAATGGCAGCTGCAGAAAACCATGTTGCAGCAGCTCTACAGCACATTGTTCTGTTGTGGCCAACTCCTCCACTACTGGTCAACAGGAATACATTTCACCCACACATACATGTCTTTACTCAAACTACAGCCATGGTTTACAACCCACTTCCTAATTAAAGGTAGATTACTTATTAATCTATTGTATATCTTTTAACAAGTATCACAAAGGAGTTCATAAATTTGTCAATTTTGAAAGAAAATAACAGCTGCTCTCAATGGTGTATAGTCATGATATGAAAAACAAGCAAAATTACGAGGATACATTTGAACATTTATGAGAATAACAGTGTCAAATTCTGAGAAATGATTGTAATATAAGAGAAAATCTGTCTTAAAGTTATGAGGATTTTTAAAAAGTGCAAGAGAATAAAGTCTTAATGAGAAAAACGTCAGATAAAGTTGTAATTTAGGAGAATTAAAACATGTAAATGTATAAGAATAAAGTCATAATATGAAGAGCAAAGTGGTGCTGATGAGTCATAAAGTTACAAGGATCAACATTTGTAATTTGTAATATTGTGTGTAAAAGTGGTTTTAGGATAAGGTAAATGAGAATGAGATGTTAAAAAAGATAATAAATAATAATAAATGTCATAAATAAAATGGCATAAATTAGGCAAAATAGTTGTGATGCAACTTTATCACTGTACATTTGGGAGAATAAAGTATTTAAGTGAAAAAAGAAGTGAACAATACATTATAATCCACATTTGTATTCTATTCTAAAAGTCTTCAAACCTTGTAGCACTAACACAGCAATTCCAATAGTGTGGTCAAAGGCCTGGACCCCGACATTAGACATAATCCAGACCCCGAGGTGTGTTCACAAAAAATCTGCTAGTTTGTTAAGAGTAGAGAATGCTGTCATTTACATTTAAAAATAAACATACAGAAGGTTTGCATGTTCTGTGAAACGTTGTTTTTGGGTTTTGTTTTTTTGTTTTTTACTTGTAGTTTATGGACTAGGTAATCTCTGTAACCACCCAGCAACCCTGGAAAGGATTACTTTCACATGTGTGCCGCAAACATTCAAAAATGTACCATAATAGTTTTTGTAAAGGATGATTCTGTCAACAATAGATCACTGAATAACATTTAAAAATAGTTGGTTTGTCCCAATATGTTTATTAAAAATACCTGCTGTCTGATGTCAAATAATTTCAGAAATAAACATATCCGTAAAAATCAGTAAGGAAATAATAATAAGGAAAAATTATTTTCTACTAATGACCTTGAAGGAAACAATGGACACCTTGTTTTTGCTGACCTCCAGTGGTTATTTATCTGCAGCAGTGAAGCACAAGTGTTACACCGTGATCTCATGACACCTGACAAGTGTTTACAGGTGGAGCAGAGCAGCAGACAGGAAGGAGGAGCTCATCCACACCCAGTGTCTAACTGACAGTTATTGTAGGTGACGTGACTGTTCACGTCTCTGACAGATGTAACGTTGTGTGTGCAGCTTGTAGCTGTACTTCTACTACTGTGTAGATACTTTGTCATATATCACCACTACCTTGAATATTTAATATGTATAGAGAATTTAAACCTGATTAATCATCAAGACATTGACTTTTTAAACAAAAACTTTCAGTTTGTGTTTGTTCAACATTTTCCTCATCGTGGGGCTGGCTAGACATTTTTTGCTATATATCCTGTTTAATGTTTAGTGACTTCTGGGCTAACTATTAGCTTTCTTTTTGTTATTTTAAAGCTATTTCTTTTGCCATTCTGACTAGTTTTGAGCCATGGAGTGTTTTATAGTTATAACTGCTGTAGTTTGAATCACAGTGTCATTTTTTTGATGTCCTGTATGCATATACATTGTATACAGTCATGTTCCTTGGGGTCAAGATGTTTGAACATTTGAGGGTAACAGAACGGTTAATAGAAACACAACAGAACACAAGCGCACATAGACAGAGAACAGGCTCCTGTTGTTTTGAATAAATAAATGAATAAACAAGGCCATTTGTTCCCTGATTATACATAAAAAAGTCCTTAGCATTTGAAGTGATTCGCTTTGTTGAGTTACATTAAACAAAATGCCAAAGTAGACTTGTCCAATCAACCTACTGCTCTCAGTCTCTCGGGGGCGTCTTATCATTCCCAAGACTTGAGAACAGAGGAAGTCACAAAAATCCAGACAGTATCCCATTTGGGACCACCAAGGCAGCAGGAAGCCTACAACTTTGCCACTGTGCAGCTTTTTTAAGACACCCACTCAAAACCTTTCAAGGTCTCATAAAGGGGTGTCCTTCCTGAAAAAAATGCAAATTCTCATTCTCCGAGCACAAAAGATGAAGACATTGGCTCCTTTATGTGGGATGTTTCACTAGAACATTACCCAAGCTCTAACTCATGGAATTCATTGCCCCATTGATTACAGACCCATCTGGATTTTTCATTAAAGGCCACATCCTCTGTCTGGCATGACACATCGAGAATAAAGTAAGGTTAAATCAAAACATGCTGCGAGTGTTCATTCACAAACATCCAGTGAAGCCTCACAGCCATGCTGGCCTCATAAAACTCCATCTACACCCTCACAGATCGTAAGCAAGAAAAAGAAGAGGACGAGCCGTGGTGATGGAAATGTGAGATGTTCTTTTCCATCCCCGTGATTATTCACCTGCTCAGCCACAGTGGAACAACACTTCATTACGTCAAATGAATCACTAAACCTCGGGTATTTAACTAAGATCCGCTGTGAGTTTCAAATCCTCACAGATCCTCGGGGATTACTCCACAGCTTTGTGTGGTTTTTGCCACATACACAGCAGAGATTCATGTCCAAGACCTTTATTTTTACTGTCCACACATTCCACAGTGTTTGTGTCTTTGAGTATTTGTATTGTTGGACAAAATTGTCAATTTAAAAAAGAAAGAAAGAAAGAAAGAAAAAAAAAAACGGTAAAAGTGACCGCAAACACATTTGATAATTTGAGACAAATACTTCCATGAGTTGAGTCAAATGACTTTCATGTTTATATCACTGCAGCATTAACAGGACTAACATGTCTGATGGATATAAATGTGAAAAATAAAAGCTGTATATGTTCATTCATTCATCTTTTCTAGCTTTATTTAAAGCTTATTGGTCACATTTGGAATAAATCCATCCATCATTAAAAATGACCACCAGTTTAACAGTGCTGTACGTCATGACACGAATATGATTTAAACTATGATGACATGGTGGGTTGGGACACTGGGACAGTGAAGCCAAAACTTTTAAATGATGGCTAGATTTAATGACGTTCAAATACCCTAACACTTGAAGCGAGAGACCAACAAATCATAGCATTTTAAAACATTTCATTTAGTTAGCCACGAGTCTTGAACATAACTTAGTGAAGAATAGTAAATTAAAAGTTGGCCATGAGTAAAGGAAAGTTAGCAAAACTAAAAAAAGTCTCCATATTCAAAACAGCATACAAAAATTAGATTAAAAATTTTTAATTAAATGAGATACACAAAATGAAGAAAAAGTTAAATGGTGGCATGATATTGCTAAATGTTAGAGATAAATATGCATTTTGTATAAATAAAACTAAAAAGTAACAGCTGAAATATTAAAATATAATTATTATAAAATATTATAATACAAAGTAAAATTTAGAATAAATAGAGCTTTTTAGACATGTTAGCCTAAAAATAAATTCAAAAATAACTTAGCTAAAAATTATGATTGAAATAGCTGGGAGCCAGCAAAAAGAATTTGCAAAAAAGTTACTTTAAAATATAATCAAACATCAGTTTTTAAAGTTGCGTATTTTAGGTTTGGAAAGTTGATCTACATAGTAAATGAGTTGTCAGAGATCACATGTTATAGAAAGACAAGTTACTTGGTTGATCCTTGGTGATGAATTAAGTTTAAGGCCACCAAACATTGTCTGTGTGACGTGACTTAGACGTCTCAGACTTTGTGACCCGGTGCTCTCCTGAAGACGATAACATACACTATTTTGCTACATTTTCCTTGTGTTTTAAGAATTCCATTGTCCACCCAAGTGAAATAACTGTTTCCAAAAAAATTCTTTAAATAGCTGCGGCTGCACATGCACATTGTGAGGAACACTTTTCTGCGCACAAGGTCAGTCTGTTTCTTTATCTGGTTACATTTTACCTTCTTTTTTTCTCTGCAGACCAGCCACAACATCAGACTGACTACTGATTTACACAAACCTTCAAGGTGCGGGCAGTGTACAGGGATAATGTTTCACACTGCTGTTTGTCTGCACGACACAGTGTTTTTGTGTGCTCTGGGTGTGCATGTCTTTGGTTTTGAGGACAAATCTTTGACTCCAGGCACAGTTATGCACATTCCTGTGTACGAACACTTGGAAAATCCCAACTTACAAAATTGTGACTCAAAGCTGCTGCTGGTCAGAACATTTTGCATGGTCCTCAAAGCTGCAGAGGATTCCCACTGGTTAAAATTCAGTTTGAAATAAGGACTGTGGTTTGGCACGACAGTTGTGATTGTTAGATAAAATAGGAGGACTAAACACTAACTCTTTAAGGACCACCGGGTGAAAAACTCCTCATGAGGAAAAAAAAAGGCTTAAACAACTAAGGCAGACTTTATTGGGTTAGGGTTCTTTTTCTAAGTTTTTGGATTATAAGCTACAGTTCAGATTTGGATTTTAGACTAGCTAGTCATTCAGGTAGGGTGTGTAGTTCTGTGAGCTTGTCTATAGGAATAATAGTTAAAGCAAAGAGCCATGTCGCACACACCCACCAATCCCTATGTTTGGGTGTATACATACATTTGTCTGTGCTTGTGTATTAATGTCTCTGTGTGTGTGATTTTGGCATTTTGTCAAAGAAAACACATTAAATGTTGACTGACGTTTGGCCTGTTGAAACATGAAAAGGTATACGCAGGTGAGATAGTAAATAACTTTTTTTCGAAGTTGCCAAACTTCTATTGTTGGCAACAAAGCGTGTCAAACACAAAGGCTGGGGTGCACCCTGTTGGCTCATTTCTGCTAGTGCAGCCAATGAAGCGGCGAAGAATCAATCCTTCCCATTAAAAGAATAAACAATGGAACAGATCTGGTCTGTAAAAATCTCTCTCTGTGGATAATCTGAGACTTTGTCGTCACATGTGTGCGAATAAATTAAAGAAAAATAATTATTTAACAACCACAATTATTTAAAGACGTTACAAAGTCTTCAGGTCCGCATTAAAAGGTAGCTTTTGGCCGCTTAATGTGACAAGAGTGCACAAAGAAATGAGACCTACCTTTTCCTTCTTGCTGCTGCACAGTTTAGTCAGTGATCCATTCTCCCAGAGTCTGTGCCGCTGTCTGCCCGTACAAACTGAAAACTGACTTTTTTTCCATGTGGAAAAATGTGTGTATATGAGAGGGAGAGGGAGAGAGAGAGGGACAGAGAGAGAGAGAGGCAAAGAGGAGGAGAGCGAGATGGGGGACACAGGAAATAGTGATGCAACTGCTTTGAAAATCACTTTGTTGATACTTTTTGGTGGAACATCTCTGTTTTCATACATTTGAAGACATCCTGAAAATTATTGCAGTCACAGTTTTTGTTCAACGGGGTTTTAATGATGACTTTAACTGTTTCCCAGTGGTTTCCAGATGTGCCTGAGTTCATAAAAAGCAACCAGAGACTTCTGTTACTGAATGAAGTGGGAAGTGGGAACATATCAGGGACACAGGAACTGGAGATGTTTGGGCTGCTTTTTATCTTCAGAGTTTGTGGCCACAAAAAACAAGTAGTAATAAGACTGGTGCCCGATGTAAAGTCTTACATGAGGTGCTCTCTGAATAGCTGAGACCCAGCTATTCAGAGAGCACCTTATGTAAGACTTTCCTTCAAAAGCTTTTTGAAGATAGGCAGGAATACCCCTGATCTGGCTGTCTCATTCAACCAGCGTGGAACAATCCATGAGAAGAGCCTGGGTTGTCTTGTACGAGGTGCTAGGACTGCCAGACGACATTCCCCAGGACGAGTGGTTGTGGGGTAGCATCAGTATATAATTTAGTTTGGAATTTATTTATTTATTTTTTGGAAGAACATATAAGAAAAACTAAATGAATTCCTATCAGTTACAACAGGAGGAGCCAACGGTGTTTGGTAACCAAAACAAAATAATATGTATGTTTAGTGATTCATAAGGAAAACCCCTAGAGACGATTTATGGTTGTAGTGATGTAGTGAAGACTTGGAGATGGTTGATGTAAGAGAGAAATAGGGGATAGGGTGAGATGGAGTCTGGTGATCTGCTGTGGTGACCCCTGAAAAGAGCAGCTGAAAGAAGATATAATTGGACATTACAGGGAGAATTAAGATGTTAATAATTCTGTCTCTTTGTGTGGCTCTAAGATGAAATGGTGAAAAATGATGTTTTAAAAGATAAATTAATTAATAAATGTTTTACTACACCTTTATATTTGTTGCCAATATAGAAATACCAAGGTGGATGTCCACAACACACTTGTAAACCTTTACCAGGTTTGGGGGTCGGAATGTGGTATAAAAGGAGCACACACCAAGGGCTCAGTGTCTGCAAGAAAGACCCTTTGAACTGAGCTCAGACTCAGACTGAAACAGACATGTAAATCACAAACATTATATATGTTTATTTCAAAGTTGTCACATTTTTAGTACAGCAATTAAGAACATTTCCTTCATTCACCCTGCTCATGTACCAACACCAGCTACTCACAAAATAACTTCTTTGAGCTCAGACAAACACGAATGCACCACAACAGTGTAGGTGTTGGATTAAGCATAAAGAAGTAACAAAGGGTTTACATATAAATAGGACACTGGCTTCAGTAGGACCTTCAATAAGGATCAACGTCACAGACACTAACACTGACATCACTGACAAAAAGGTATTGGTTTCTGCAAGGTTCAGAAAAACTAATTCATACAATTAGATTTAAAGTAATGCCTTAACTGATGGGATTCTTACCACTTTGTGAGACATTAAATATTATGGGAGGTATAAAGAATTGAAAACACATTTATAAAAGATTTATTATAAAACATGCATTTACAGAGAACGCTGGATGATTTATATCTTCAAACTTGTTTCTTTTCTCCTGTGGTGAGAGAAGAAATTCCTCATTATATTAGCTTTCATGTTGTCTGGAAAATACCCACCAGCAACATGCTAACAAGTCATTGCTGCTGCAGCCAGGAGAGCACTTATCCAGTCATGATATGTGGCACCCACCAACATCTGGATGTTCTTCTCTCCACGCCAGTTTGGCTTGTAAAATTGAAAGTCAGCTTTGGACCAATTTACCTCCTTCTGAGAGCAGCAAGAAAGAGTTTAAGGATGTTATAAAAAAAATCTAGGAAAGTTTAGCTTTTTCCTCTCAAATGTATTAGTCCTGGCCACGGAATCTATCACTGCAATTCTCAGGTGGCTTGGCACATCTGCAAATTAGACTACAGGAAAGAGAGTTAATTTTGCATTTGGCAAACCACTCTTCATCCAAGACTGTGTAAAAGAAAAATAGGAAAGAAAATGAATTGACTGTAATCTATTGTGCTGCCTGCAGATTTAAAAGCTTCTTGCTCTGACATTACATCTGCCAGGGACTTATTTCATCATGTTCACCAAGGAATCACACTTGATGAGTTACAAACCACAACTAATGGGGGTGGGGTGGGGGGGAGGGATGATACAAATTTAGAGCTCTGTCACAGTGTTTTCCCCTCTCCCATTCATCATTAGTCTTGATCACAGGGCAATTTAACTGAGAACAACGTGGCGGTCAAACACAGATTTCCGCTGTTCCTGGACCTGCCTCCTCCAGCGCTGTTGGGCATGCTCTACTTTGTTCAGCACATTTGGTCGAGAGTGAGAACGTGACAACACGTTGTGAGCATTAGCAAAAGGCTGCTGGTCCTGAAAAACACAGAGATGAACAAATGTGAGGGCCAGTAAAGATTAGACACAATTAAAACATTTCAACTGATTGTAAGGATCAAATCCCTGGAGCCGAATCACATTCCAATTCCAGTCACTCTATTTATTTATCAGATGCAACCATCTTGCTCTAGGCACATTTGGGCGTTCACCAGAGTTAGACTTCACACTTCATTTATTATTTCATGTAGGCATTATTTTTTTTACCATTCTTCATCTTCAAACTCTGGTTGTAAATCTTGCATTTAACTCTTTGATTTTATTTTGTGTTAAATTTCATGTTGTTTTTATCTAATATGAAGAAATCTATAAAACATGACAACAGTGTTTTTTCCCCCATCAACTGTCAGCCTTTGTCTCACGGGCGGACAATGATGCTATCTGTCCTGAGATGGATAACAGTCCAACTCCTTGGCTAATGTCCTCTAACCCACTGCAGTCACATTAAACCAAAAACGTTCAGTTATTTCTGATGTATCTACAATCCAGATACAGAGATTTGTTTTGCAATCAACACACCCAGTGTTTAGATTTGATATTCTCTTACAAGGAAAAACGTGTTGAAACTTGTGCTTAGGGTTGAACTTGTTTCTGTAATAAACTGTGAGTTTGCTGCAACAAAGACTTTGCCAAAATAAACCAATGTTGTCTTATATGTACATGAATATTTAGAGGTATTTAGAGAAATCTGAGCTGTTAACCACACAGCACTAAAAACACTTTCCCAATTCCATGCACCTACCTGACGCAAAACCTTTGCAGGGAGTGCTACATTTTACCTGCAATGACTGAATCTATTATAGTATCACATTCAAAGGGAGGTTATTTACACACATAATGAAATTCTTGTGGTTACAAAGCAGGCAAACCTGTTTTTATGTAAATGGAGGAGCAGAGCTCCTGTCAGTTTATAAGTGTAAAAGATTATCCGCTGTAGAGCTAAAGTAGTGGTAGAGACACATACTCCAACTTCATCTTCACTTTGGATAAGCTGTGAGTGTCCAAAGAGACGTCTCTTTAACATTGGTTCCAGGAGAGTCAGGTAGACCATGTAGAACAGCAGCAGTCCCAGAATGGAGAGGTACATGATGATGGTGAACTAAAGACACAGAGAGAAGACTGGTTTAAAAAATAGCACAAAATCAGTCACAACTCACATTTGTGTGAAATCACCTTGATGGTTCCTGAGCTCCGCTCCTCATATTTACACTCACAACGTAAACAGTAAGCCTCCACATCCTTTCCATCCACAGGCATAGGTTCCACTACATGTAGACAGTTACTTAAACAGGAAAAACAAAGAGATAACATCAAAAAACTTGGTAGACAAAGAAGATATGGATCTGGATCAGAAGATATAAAGTGTAATAACACATACCAGTCTTTGAGTGAAACATTTTGCTTATAGATTTGCCCTTCGATATCTCTGTATGGTGGGCAGATGCATTTACAGCGGATGTCTTCAGAATTCTGTGGAAGGATTGCATATAAGATTTGGGTCTAATTTTCTGATTAACTGTGGAGAAATTTAACAAACAAACACGATTTGTCCTTTCTTTTTATTCTCTGTCATGTAAAACCAAATATTGTACTAATTAGTATTGAATGAATTACAAGACTAATGTATTAGAATTAACACATTAATGGAGATAAATTAAAATGAGGGGCAACTAAAATGTATTTTAAACAGAGGTTTCAAAACCAAAAACTTGAATATTACATTACAACTGCAAAAAATGTTTTCAGTTCGACCAGTAAGTTTTGTTTTTTTATAATATTGTTAAATAACTAACTATAATTACTACTATCTTACATTGATGTGCATATAATGTATACTCATTCGAAGCATGTACCTATTTATTCCTAATTGATAATCTGTAACTACTATATAACTATATCAGTTATATTTTCTTGTCAAATTAATTATTTTAAAATAGAAACCACCTTTAAACTTTGAGCTTTTTAAATGATGCATAGTAAGTTTCTATTTAATTCGGTATTATGTATATTTATTGTCTTTAATGGCAGCTACAAAACTACTATTAGCTGCAAAATAAGAAATATATTATTATTATCGTATGAGTAAGTTGTGTTGGCTTCATTTCTCAGTTGAACCAGTACTTCTGGTTCTATCGTTTTAACTGAAAATTTTAAGTCCTGAACACTGACTGTAGCTATTAATAACATAGTAAGCGGGGTCAGTTCGTCGGGAACTAAAACAATCAGTTCTGTTTAATGTAAAATTTACCTTGCAGTACTGTTTACTGTCATATATTTGATTTAATTTTAGCAAGACGTCGTTCAATGACGTATTAGCTTACCATTAGCTACGCTTATGCTAAATTGCTATAGCGACTCTGTCGTTTGACATTTATATTTGATATTTGAAGGCGAGTTTATGAGTTCAAATGACAAAGGGGAGATGAGTTTCTCTGTGCAAAATTTAACTACTCTCTTCCGCAGCTAGCATTTGCCTTACCTTTGCTGTCACTTGGCTTAACAGCACAAAACACGCCAAAAATATAGCTTCGAGAACAAAGAGAGTCTTCATTATCAGTGTACCTCCGATTTTCAGTTTTCAAAAAACAGACTTTTAATTGAAAATACTTCGCAGTTAGGAGTATACACTACTAATATCTGCCAACGTTAGCACCCCGGCTAATTCAGACGTAAACAGCCTCTGTTTCCTGGCAGGTGATTTCCAACTTCCGGCGAAGGCGTTCGGTGTTTTTGTCACAGCTGCGCGCATACTGGGCGGTGGTATGTTTGAAAGCTTTCCATGGCAACGACAGAATATTAAGTTCATCCATAGCATAAATATTGGTGGACGAGATATTACGGTAGCTATTACAGACTTGCTTGGATATCCAAATCTGGCAAAACGTTCAAATGTATTCGATATAAGAACAATGAGAATATCATGAAAATCCATTTGATAAAGCGTGTGGTGTTTCAGTCATCTGTCAGTATTTTTCTTTCTACATTTTTTTCACAGAAAATAAACCCAACAGGTGGCAGTAAAACAACTTAAAGGATGCAGAGTAGCAGTTAAAACCCAAACAAAGCCCAGTAGAACATGAGAAGAAATAGAAACGTCTAGCCTGTTGGTTCTTACACACTGGTGATTGTGTCCCCCGTCGTGGTGGGAAGTGGAAATATGTTTTTTCTTAAAATGTAAATGTGTTTTCACCTAATCCCTTCCCCCTGGATTTGAATTTTAATGTTATTACAATAGCAAAGAGATATGGAATGAATATCACTCTACATTTGTATCTACAATGAGCTGCTGTTTTTTAATCTCTAGAGCATAAGAAAACAACAATGGGATCGTTGGTGAAATTTTGTAACACTGTTTCTTACTCATGTGCTGACGAGTTTACCTGCTCCGACAAAGCAGTCGTATGATAGATAACTGAATGTAATGGCGCCATGTAGTTCTCCTTAGTGTTAAAAAGAAAGAGTACAGGAGACAACAGCATATAATAACGTTCCTATCTTTATTTACAGCATATTAGATGTACAAATCCATAAAAATATACATACATGTATCATCTAAGACAAGTGAACAGCATAATTCTATTTTACAGGACGTTTCATGGACTTTAACATTGTGTTTAGGTTTTGGCAGCACATCACTGTCTGCACATCAATCATTTCTCTTTGGTTGATAGTTCATTGTACACAATGTACTCATGTGTAATGTTTTAATTTTGCTGAAGCAGTTGATGTGTCAATGATGTACAAAACCGACATCGCTCCTTTTGGTGTGTTAAAAATACAAAGGCCACCAGCATTGCACCAAAGCTATACTTTGAAAATGAATGAAGCTGCTACAACAAATTAGCATCTCACCTAAAACTATTTACATCATATACAAAATATTGATCAAAATAATTGCTTTTGTGGTGCCACTACTTCTTGTATAGGGCTTTTTTTCAAGAAACATTTTTGTTTTTGTTGTTATTTTTTCTGTTCTGTAATAGTTGACTAAGTTATCTATTTGGTCACCTAATTATCACTGATGGTCAGTGTAAAGCATGACTGTTTGGTAAAAATTATTACTCACAGCCACAGTTCTGTAAGAAACAGATCATGTGTTGGCATGAAGTGCCTTAAACAGTGATGTTTCACCTACAGGTGAATGTAATGTTTTGCTGTTAATAATTAAAAGATTTACAGAAAGGGCCAAAACCTGCAATTGATCTCACCTTATTCCAATGCCACTCCACAAATGATTTTCTTCACTTAAAGCTTCAGTTATGCATTTCTTGAAAAGATTAGATCAAGGGTCTTCAACCTTCTTCATCAATATAAAGACAGTAGGTTTTGCTTTTGTTTTGCAAAAGTGACATTTGGAAATAACCAGTTGCCTTAACCAATATCCAATATAAGCCAGTGATTTAAAATCCAGAGAACCAGCAAAAACTTTTTTAAGGGCGAAGGAATCTCAGCACTTTGGAACGCAGGAAGCGGATAAAGGATTTAGGAAACATTTCTCTGGATTCTTGAGCTGTGTAGTTGAAAAAGTTCTGTGGATGAGCCAACACGTCAAACAACGCCTTCATGAGCTTCTTGTCCTAAAGAGGAAAAGCAAAGGAATCAAACAACGTCAACTTACATATAAAGAGGAAAAGCAAAGGAATCAAACAATGTCAACTTACATAGGCAGCATACTCTGCAATACTCTGTCTTCTATCATTTGTAGTGTATTTTATTGTTTTTCTAACTGTATGTGTACTGTGAGGCAGAGACGTCACCTGACCTCACTTAGCGCACCCACCCAAATTAAAAAGGAAACACAAGTTTCCCCTGTCCCAAGGTGGAACATAAAAACAGAGCTCTCCCATTGCTCGCGTTTCCACCGGGATACGTTAAGTTGCCGGACCAGGAAGTGCAGCGGTGCGAGCGTGAGTATTTGTGTGCTACGATTCTGCTTCGGTTTGAATGTTGATACTGCAATAGTGTGTACCTCACTGGCCGCTATGATATGGAAATAAATTATTTCTGTCGGCGATATACTGTATTGTGTTTGTTATGCTGGTTTAAATTTAAGCGGTTTAGCATGTCGGTATGTACGTCCGTAGTGCATTAAGGGTAAGTGTAATTTAGGCGCCATTTCTATTTCGTCTGTCCCAAAGGAAACTGAAAACAGTTTTTTTTTAAAAAAAGTGCCCGTATGGGCCCGTTTTACATGTACAACCCTCCACTGTGCTCTGATAGTTTCCTATTTTGTTATTTCCAAGGTCCCTGATCATTAAAACTTTTTGTTTCTCAAGAATTGTTTTTTCTTTATTACTCTATAGTATGTGTTGTAGCATCATGTATTGTGTTCTTTGTTTTCACCTTATTCTTTGTGAGTGTATGTCTTATTTCCTTTAGCATCTACCTGCCAAAGAACTATGTGAGAAAATTAGCATATGGCTATAATTTGGGTACATTACGATAAATCCATAATATACAGTATATGTTCATTTACATTTATTTCAAATAAGTAAATAAACTAAACATTTTAACAACTTTAAATTTGTCTGAAAAAGTAATAAAATTAAAAGTTAAGTTTTATGAACTGGGCATGTCAACAGTCAAATAAAACTGTGGGGTCATTTTGTCTTCTAACATGACATTTACTTCATCATACATGCATTCCTTTCTGCCTCAGGGGATTTGCATTAAGTTTCCCACAGGCATCCCATAACTAATTGTTATCTGGTAAACAGGCTGCCCATTTGCATTATTGTGTCCAAGTAATGTGAAATAGAAATAATAATTTTCCACTACATACAATGTAGGAGTGTCACTTTTTATGGTTCCATGGTATAATGGTTAGCACGCTGGACTTTGAATCCGCTGAGATTTGATTGTAGTTTAAATCTCAGCGGATTCAAAGTTCAGCGAAACTTTTCTATCCTTGTAATGGTTTATCTGGGAACTAGAAGTGTTCACATCACAAAAACATCTTGAATAAACTAAGTACAGAGAGCAATGCTTTGTTATATAAGGGTATAAGGGTTTTAGTTGTTTGACAGTTTTTACCTATTTTACTCATAGAAATGTCTGCTTTTGCTAAATATAGACCAATTACTCTTATGTTTTTGAGTGTATAAATACTACTAAAAGAAAGACAATACCTTTAAAATTTCCTGGTGATTTTCTGAAGCATATAATCTACCGTCTCTCACAATGTCTTCTATTAATTCCTGATAGTCCTCTGAAACAAAGAAAGTCCAAAAACATGTAAATAGTGTGACTAGAAAAACATGACACAGCAAAACATTTACAAAACATTAGCATGAAATATCTTTTTCTTTTACCGTCATATGTGACATATGGGACCTGAAAGCCTTTTCCACTATTGCCTTCGTTTGACCTGAACTGTATCCAGAGCCTTTTGGAGCGGGAAGTGAAAGCGATGGGCCGTTCATATGTCTGACATGTCTCATAGGTTGTCACAGAGTTGGACAGAGCTGGGTAGAGTGGTATTCATAATAAGATTAAACCTAGATAATATTTCCCACAAATGTTAGCTCCATAAAATAAAATAAAAATAACTTACAACTTTTCCTCATGACTAAATAGTCTCCACACTCATCCTCAATGGGCAGGAAGATTTCTGGGACGACAATAAGGATCCTACGTTTGGGTGGAGGGTTGATGGTCCAAGTGCATTCAACATTGGCGGGATAATTCCCTGGGTAGTTTGGAGACTCAATATAGCCAGTAAAATCTCCCAGCTCTCCTCCACATTGCCGGTCTGTAATGAGAAACATGACGGACATGTTTTAACAGGGACATTTGTGAAACAAGTGTACAATGACCACTGCAATAGTTAAAGGTTTTACTTTAAAAACTTTTAAAACTGTGTCTCTTTCTTTTGAGTGTGTATATATATATATATATATGCATTGCTGTATATTTATGATCTTACTTTTGCACTGCATGATATTAGTTGAGCCATCAAAATCTGTTGTGGTGTTTCCCGGACAGGCCATGCAGTAGTTCTGACCAAACTCCCCTTGGTACGTTGCCATAGGACAGCGGATACAGCGATGGGTGCTGGTGTTGTAGTAATGTCCTGGAGAGCAGTGGACTTCAAGAGACAAGCACAGGGGCCGTTGGGCTGTAAGTTACTGCTTATATCTTCCAATATTTGTATTTCTAACATTTAAGTGTAACACGGAGAGTTTCGATTTAATAAGATGAACAAAATTATATACATGCTATGCAGTTGTTTAGAGAGTTTTAAATATATTTTCAAATACGTTTAAAACACTCGCCACACTATTTCCAACAGAGATCTCAACATGTTTTTTAAGCGCCTGAGCTAGTGTCATGTACTGACGCAAAAACAGCAGCAGAGGGCAGCAGAGTGACGTGTTTCACTAAGTGAAACAACTAATACATGACTAACTCAAAATGAGGTGTACGTTATGTATTATTTAGGTCCCGTTCAAACAGGGCCATCAGTCAAAACCGAACATTACATAAGTTTTTATCCGTTGGACTGAGGGATGAATCAGTACAGATCTAATGCTTGGTATTAAAGAAAACAATGGGTGCTTGTTTTTATAGCAGAGACAAATATAAATTACAAATAAATGTGGTAGGCTCATTGTAAAAATGTTGCATATTATATTATTATTATAAAAATACAAAGATTACAGCAGGTAGGTTTGTGCTAATTTTTTGATAAAGGTACTTAGTACAAATCAAAAAGGCACACAGGAGAAGGCCTAGAGAGTTTGTGTGTTCTCTTTTGCCATTTTGTGGTTTTCTCTCCTTTAAAAAGTGTATAGTGAAGTGAGGCTGCTAATTTGCTTATTAGCAAAAAGCAGAAATTCTACTGGTTTTGATATTGAGTGGAACCAGAAACATACATTTCCCTTGTATAAACTGAACTCAACCTGCCCACCTTTGGTTTCACACTCCTGGAAGGTTACAGCAGCACTGCGCTTGGTCACCAGGTTCCCTCCACACTGGAAGCAGGAAGTGCGGCCTACCTCTGGCTGGTAGGATCCCAGTGGACAGGGCAGGCAGGGGATGAATCCATCATGGGAGTAGTGACCTGGAGAACATTGACCTGAAAAACATACACACACACAAACATTTGGTCATGTCGGAGCGTAAACAGTGAATCACACATCTGTTGCACAACTTTCTGAGCTGTACCGCTCGTGTTTGTGTAATTACACAACCTTTATAAAATGTAGTTCATGGGATACAGAGAGTTACTCCTCAACCCTCCATTAAGATAAGAGTGAGCTTAAGCAAAGTGCACCTTCTCTCACACACTATCGTCTGGGTGACTAATACAAACTTGGCTGCCGATGGGAGTCTGCTGATAGCTCCCGCTGTTTAGTCTGTGAGAGGCGACAAGATCACAGATTTAATCCTGAAGTGACTGAGATAAGAGCCAAGGAAAGACCAAAACATGGAGGCTCTTTCAGCTTTCCGTCAGCCCACCTTATATTCTGAGTAAAAATAACGTCACCATCATTGTGGTTTCAGCTTCTCTTGACTTACACTGAACAAAACATCTGCTCAGACAAAGATCTGTAATCCCGCACGCTCACTTCCAATATTTGTTGAAGTTCAACATTTATTTATTTTTTTGTTTTTTGCTTTTATGACTGTCTGTTTTACTACCTAGTGTGAAACACACATTGTTAGACTCTGAAATCCCTTGTTCTAGACCCACTTAATCTGGCTTGTGTATCATGACAATACAAGCAAATGGGTCAACAAAACGTCAGCTATTTTGAATTAGATGTCAAGTTCGAGCATACGTGTGCAAAGATAGTTCAGGCACAGAAGTATCCAGGCCTGATCACTGTCTGATCACTGCTGCTTTGAGTTTCCACAATGTTGTTACTAAAAACAAAACACAATCCTTAAAGGGATACAGTAGCTAGTTTGTTTAATTATCCTGTAAACAGGAACTGGATCAATATGAGAAATGTATCAAGTCTCTTTTATTCATCACCAAGTCACAAAATGTAAATGTTTTATATATTATATGAATGAGGAAGTTTGACCGTGAAATATAAACATACAACATTCCTTCTCTGTTATAGGCCATTATTTACCTCCACACTCTGACATATTTCGAGCTCCGACTGTCTTGGAAAGTTCTCGTCCTTCAGCCCCAGGACAGACCTCACAGGACATCTGTCCCTCCTCATCTTGATATGTCCCAGCTGGACACGTCACGCACCTTCCCTGGTCTGCATCATAGTAAGTACCAACGCTACACTTGACTAAAAAAATAGAGAGAGATATAAAGAGAGATTAGTAATTCATCTTTAAATAATTCCGTAGGTTAATTGTAAATTAAACCTTAATGTTTTACTGGCTACATGAAAAAAAAAACTTAGATGAGCAATAGTTCCCAAAGGAATCCTCAAATTATGGTCATAATTCAGTGTTGACAGTCCTGTGGCGGTGTCAGGTGATACATCACATTCCTACTGTCATCAGGCGGAAACAAAAGTAATTAAAGGACAAAATATCCTCATCCTATCCTCAAGATTTTCTTCACAAAAACAAACAACAACCTTTTTTAAAAGTTGAAAGCAGAGCGACAGGTGTGGACTTGAAACTTTAGGAGAGACATCAGTGACACACTGTATAACAGGGGGCACAGAGTGTGAAAAATATGGACATAAATCAACAGGTTAAAAGTATATTCCCTCGGGTCACACATGATCATACAGTTCTAACCACATGGTGAGTGTGTACTGTAAACAGGGCAGCTCAATTTCATGACAAGACTAATAAAGGAGATCAGCACAACCTTTCTCGGAGTGAATAAACTTAAAAAAGGATGTTCACAAAGCAAGTGGATAATAGATTATTATTCACCGCCAAAACACATTAAAAGTATAAAGGTTTTTTAAATGAAATCATGTTCCGTTTATCATTTTTTGGTCGTCTCATCATGCAATATTTGCATATACTGTAAGCACGGACCAGATTAAAAAATAAGATAGTCATTGTGTTTTTAAAAAAGCCCAGGAGGTTAACTGGAAGGAGAGGGGTTGGAAAATAATTGAATATGAATGAAAGGCTATGAAAAAGGACAATAGTACAATGATTTATTTCCAAGTTTAAGTTGTCACATCATCTGCCTGTTTAGTGCAAGTGGAAAAAAATAATAAATGTTGACAATCAAGAGAGTAGCTTTGATGCAGGTAAAACAAAACAGTACTTTATTCTACTTTTTATATTTGTGGTCTTTCCCTTCAATGGGTAAACTACACATAACACATTTAATTACCCATGCTTTATTGGGAACATAGAAACCTTAACATAACTTTTATGGAGAGCTGAACTTCAACTATAAACGTTCACTGACCACAATAATAGCTGCTTCTTTAGTGCTCTGTTAAAATCATTTGTACGTAGTAAAACTAAACAAAGGTTTAGTTTTTGTGAACTTGAAAGAAGTTTGAAAAGAGAAAAATCTGGCTTTGGAGTTTTGGACTGACTCATTATTTCCTTGTTTGGGCTCTGATGTTGTGTTTTGTCTTCCGGTAAATAGTTTATGATTTTGTAATTGTTTCTTCATTTTCATTGTTAACTGTCCGAAGCCTTGTTGATTGAGTCTCAGGCGTGTGTTTTGGCTAAAACATTTTTTGGATGTAAAAGGAGCCTCAGTGTTTGAATGAAAGCTGCAGTGTAAGATTAAGATACAGAAAATTTGTATTATATTTCTAATAAATTTGGTGTAAATAATTTTACTGATAATATAACTAGTCTATACACACACACACACACATACACAGACTTTCTATTTTGACCTTCTTTGGATTTTTCTTTTCAAGTCTGCAGCATTACCGTGTTTTGTAGTGGTAGGACGAGTGGTATTTTGCGCATCACGTAACATTACCACTAGATGGTGCTAAATCCTACACACTGTACCTTTAAAGTGGTTGAAATAATTCAGGAGTTGACGAAACTGGTTACAGACACTGTTAGTGACTGACGATGTCTGTTTGATCTCGGATGTTGTGGTGGTGTGGTTTTTTATTTCCTATTGTAAATTGTCAAATCGCTGTCAGTAGCAGTTAATAAAATGAGTATTTAGTAGTAATTAATACTACATATATATGTACATAAACAAAAGAGTGATGGCTGAACTATGAACACCATTCTACTCTTTCAAACCTGAAAACTGATGAATTCTAAAAGACGTCAGCGCACGAGGTTTAATACCACCCTGCGCACCTTCACCTCAATTAAAAGCAAAGACAGAGACAAAATCAAAGACATTATTTTCCTTTTATCTTACCAAAGTGCAAAGGCTCAATTAAAGGGACTAAATCACCGTTTTGCCTTGGTTCCTCCCATTCAAAGTAATGCCTGTAATTAATTTAGGAATGACTGCGTCTGTCTGACAGCCTTAAGAACTTGACTTGAAAACTGAGGCTGATCTCACACAAGAATAAATCAATTCAATTCTAGGCCCTTGAGGATAAAAAGTGCCTCAGTTGTGGCCTTTTAAGCTGTCTGCGAGTGGAGAATCCACCACACAAAAGCTTTATGTAGATCCATTAGAGAGGGCTCAACAAATTGTTAGATTTTCCTCTGAAGCAAGAAAATGTAATTCTCTCAAGAGCAGTTCATTTTTTGGAGCTCTTTGTTTGTTCTAAAAGACCACGAGGACCCATCATTGTGTTGTCCCCTAACAGCTTTTATTTGACAGAGGGAAGCAGTGAGAGAAGAGAGAGTGAGAGTGAAAGAGGGGAAAAAAAACCTTGAAGCCTTTCAAATGCAAAGAACGCTTCTATAGAGCCCTCGAATTGATGGCCCCAAAGAGGTTTAAAAGACCTTTCACCTCTATTCAAGTCCCCAGTCTTTGCCGACTTGATGACATAGGAAAACACTACGGTATCACAGTGGTTAGAAGCTGAACCCAATAAAAGGGGTCAGGTTTCTGAACCCCCTCCCCATTCTGCTCGGCCCAATCGCTGCTCGGGCCCATCAAGCAGAGGCCCAAACAGCTGATGCTAATTGATTCCCATGGTGTGGCTGAAGTCAATTCTCTTTAGCAATTTAGTGGCCGGGGTCATGCAAAGTGGCCCCAGTTGGGGGGCTGGGGGGACGCAGCACTCAAACTGCCACCTTGAATCAACAGCACTTCCTAAACATCTTCAATGTTAAAACAAACACGCAAACAAGTTGAGTACAACGGTCGAACCAATGCGGACGCGTGGAGGTGCAGGAAACGCAGCGTCTGTGGTCGTGATGCTGATCGTTCCTCCTTCACTTTTTATATGAATATCACATGTTATCTTGATGAAGCCCTGAATGAGTTTGAAGTCCAATAATGTAAATGAAAAAAAAAAGCCTTTGTACTGTGTACTATATTTGAGCACAACCGGATCCAGCACCATAAAAACATCAATTCAAATAGACAAAAAATCGTGATAAACTGTAGTGCAAATGGCTCGGAATAGAAAACCAAATGAAAGACAAAAAAGTTCTTTCTCCAAATGCCCCAAATGTTGTGTTTTGGTCCTTGTGTAGCAGTGAGAACAAGCCCCCAAATGGGTTTTCTTCAATGGAGTGGGTGCACTAAAAAGGACTAAACTGCACTCCTCACTAAGCCAGAGAGCAGGAGATGAGGGAGGAGGGGGAAATATAGCTCCTTTAAAGAGTTGGAGTTTAAGAAGAATGCCTCTTCAGCCCCCCGCCTCCACTCCCAAATTACATGTCTACACCCCTGCCATGGCCAATAGACTGCTTAATGTTGACCTGAAAGCGTAACGGGGGAGTTAAGGAATCAAGTCACTTAAGACCTGTGTTAGTGAAAGACGTGACGTGCAGCAGCAGTTCAGGAGCTGGAATCATGTCAGCACAGCTGAAGTGCAGCAGCATGAAGTTTGAGGAGGATGTTTAAGTGAAAACAAAAGTACACCGAGAGATAAAAGAGTGTAAATGTGAAGCTGATGATGTGTAAAGTAAATAATTTCCTTTCAACAGTCTCAGGAAACTAGAGGACAGCTCTAGCTTGGGGCAAGTTTTTGGGGTTTCACCCAAAAAAGAAGCTCTTAAAACAATAGGAATCCCGCCAGACAAATTATTGGCAATTTGTTTGAAGGCAGAAAAAAAAGTGTCTGCCTGTGTTTGTGCGTGTGTGCCAAGAGCATGCGCACATATCAATGCAAACACTGAGTAACAATGCATGTACTGAGTGAATAAATAGTTAGGATGCCTCAGCAGAAGAAATAAACCCGTTCTCTCTTGATGATATTACGGCAATCAGAAAACTCTGGGAGGCCCGTACGTAGGGGCAAACCGTCCTAACAGCCAGAAAAAACACGTGCCAGCCGACTGTGTAATGCTTACAACGTGTGGTCAGATTTAATGGACATTTTCTCCATCACAAACTGTATATAGAACCCAACAGTGAGGCAACAGCTACCAGGGGACCAGCACTCAGCCCCGTGGTAGACACTAATCCAGCAGTGATGCTGGAAGATCTCACAACTGCACAGACCAACAACAGTGGCTCTGTTCTTCCACGAGAGCTCTCCCCTCCAGCTACCTCATTACAGCATGGCTGCAAACCAAATATGGCACTCATCTGGCCAACACCTGCTCCAAATCCAATCATTAAAACAGCCTGTCTAAATATATCTCACTGGCGCGAACAATTTCAATTACTTAAAGTCAGGACTATGACTCCTCTGTGTGAGCAGGGAGCGACTCGCAGACATTTCTGCTAAGCCGTGTTGGGGAATATGATTTTGAGATGATGAAGAAAATGTCAAATCTTTGAAAGATAAGTAAGCAGCAATAAAGATCAAGAGCACTTAGAGAGCTGTCCAGGTTTAACATGAACATATTTGATTTAACGTAGGCAGAAGCTGTTGTAGTTATATGTGTCATCCACACCAGTGCAGTGTTTCAGAGACACTATAACGGAAGAGGTTTTTTTACAGTCTACTGAACTGTCTTCTAGAACAAACACAAGAGCTTTGGAAAATGAAAATGGAAAAAGACGTCAAGATTGTTTCACGTGACCAGTTTCTCTGAAGACAACCAGCATTTTATTAATTAATGGGTAAACTAATTAATTAACGTTTATATTGTTGGCCATTATTTGATTGTTCCCAGTAGAGCTTTGGCTCACGGAGCAAGACTCAGTGTTTCTTCACATAAATGAGTAAAATTTCAGCAAGCGTTTGGATGCACTTGTAGGAGAGTCAATGTTGACATGGCAGTTTTATTTTTCTTAAAGTGAAGTTCAAGGACGTAAGGCAGCAGTTGACCTTGGTTTAGATTGTTTCACACGACCCGTTTCTCTGAAGACAACAAACATTAACCAGCATTTTATTTCGGCAGGCCCTGCTCTCTTTTAACTTTTTGCATACTGAAATGATTTGAAAACAGTTTTAGTTATGTACGCAGCAAACCTAGTAGTGTGAAGAAAAAAAAAAACAACAGAAATGATGGAGCCAAAACGCAGTAATAAACTCACCACACTTCCTGCCCATCAGCACCTGTCCTCCAACACAGTGTCCTGCCAGGTCTGCCGGTGGCTCCGGATTCTTGGAAAGCTCATAATCTGACCCGGCAAAGTGTAGATGAAACTGTTCCCTGTTGATGGATTTCCTCAGGGTCCTGATGGTCTTCCGGAGCCTCTTCTCTGAGCGTCGGCGCACACAGTTCAGGTCACAGCTCTCTGCTGAGAGAAGCACTTGATACTGCATCTGTTTCTGCTGCAATGTTTTGCCTCTAAAACTTCATGCCTGGATGGATGCTCACATGCTTACCACAAAACAACAAGTTGAAGAAGAAGTCAAGGAAACAGATTTAAAAAACACTTTAAACCTTCAAACCTTCAGCCCAACATCACCACCACCACCAAAAGCCATTTCAAAACAGGAGATACTTTAACTGTGTGGTTTGATTAGTAACGAACAGACAGTGGCAGAAGAAACCACGGATGAGAATGACAGGAGACAGGAAGGCAGATGTGCAGAGAGACCAACCAACCTGTTACCTCCTCTACGTTCACATCCAGCTCAAACTCAGCAGTGATCAAGGAGCCGTCCTCCTCACCCGCCTTCCGGCCGTGACGGCTGCGGAACCGCTGTCCGGATGACGAGATACAGCGCAGGCTGACGTAACTGAACTGCACATTTTCAGTGAAGAGGAACCTGCTGTCTGTGGACACAGGGAGGAAGCACCACAGACAGCACCCAGACAAACACACACAGTCACAAATGGCAAATTACAGACCACATGATGGACAACGTATGATTTTGATGTCTTATACTGAAAACTGTCTCTTTAAGAAGCTAGTTTGGTCTTTTTAAAGGCAGCAGAAAAAAATGAGACATCACTGTGAAACTGTTCATTACATGACAAGGCTAACAAGAAAAAAACATTTGGTTCTTTTATCTGAAGCAGGTAAGTAAGAGGCGACTGGACCGTCTTGGTTTCTGGAAGATGTTTCACCTTTATCATCCTGAAAAATTGATGAGAGCTGAAATGTCTTCTAGAAACCAGCAGCGTCCAGCTGCCCATTACTTAACTGCTTCTGATCCAAGGAGCAACGTAATCCTACAATCGGAACTCTGTCTAAGTGATGGCAGGGTCAGACCTGAGTGAAAGGCATGCAATTACATCCTCCCCCTGTCAGGGTAATTTATATAGATGTGCCTGAGACTCTCAAGATACTCAAACCCACATCACATTCCCCCAGTTTCTTTTTTTTTTTTTTTGACATTTGGTTTATGGTTTACAGTCATCGTGTGTGATGTTTTGTTCAAATCACCGTGGCTTCAGATGTTGCCAGTAAAATAAAGGAAAGAGCTCGTCTTTAATTTGTCGCGATGTTCAGAAGACTCGTCGGGGATATTTTGTGTACCTGAGTGTGCAGAGTTCAAACTCTCCCTGAGTTTCTCCTGACTTCGCTTCAAGTTGCACTTTGCAGTGCCAGATCTGAAGGTGGCCGTGGTCTTAATGCGAGGAACGCCAGCCGTTTCTGGAGCTGCAGGAGTGAGTTACAAGAAAAACAAGACTGTTTATACATCTACTGATAACCAGGACGGCCCACGCTGTGTCTGAGTTACAGCTTTGTGTGGCAGAGCAGAAAGATGGATGTAAATCTTTGATGTGTGATACGTGCCCAAGCAATACAAGCCGCTGTTGTTCTTTTGTGCGTCAGCCAAGCAGGGCAGGGGCATTCCACAGGTGACCGTGTAGGAATCCTCCGTCCCTAAAGGTTCAGGGCCACAGGAGCCGAATCGGAGAGCAAACAGGAAGCATGTAGAAACATGAAAAGTTACTCTGCAGACTGATGATGATGAAGGTTTACAGAACTGGAGCTGTAGCAGCTTAACCGAGCTAGGTAATGGAAACAAATCAGGTCTCCAGGATCTTTCCCGGCTTTGCTGCCTCAGAAGATACCTGATCTTTTTGTATGCTGCTCTGTGGGGTTTTATCAGGGAGGAAAAACATAAAGGCACACTTGGCTCTGGTATGTTGTCTCACACAGACTTTACTTAAGCTGCAGTCCGTGCTTTGTCACTTTGTTTACATGAATTCCAACTGTTTTTTAAACCCACACGTATTATAGGAGTGCCGGCTGTGTAGTGACACTGACTAACCATTGAAGAACTGACATGATGCCAAGTCAGGGTTCAAAGCTAGGACTTTGGTTTGATTTAAAAGGGAATTGAATTGTAAAGAATTTGTTTGACAGAGACATATTAAACACAAATAAGGAAAAAATATCACTTTTTTCCTTACATTTCTTATGTTGATTAATGGGTAAATTGATTCATGAACGTAATTGTAGTTGTTGGCCATTATTTGGTTGTTCCCAGTTGAGCTTTAGCTCACGGAGCCAGACTCAGTGTTTCTGTCCATGAATTATAAAACAATCTCAGCAAGCGTTGGGATGTACTTGTAGGAGAGTCAGTGTTGACATGGCACTTTTATAATTTCTAAAATTAAAGGTCAAGGACATAAGGTAGCAGTTGACCTAGGTTTATAAGCCCAGGGGTTTGTCCTGAACCCATCAATCTTTTTTTGCCAGAAAGTAAATTTAGATAATAACCGAGGATAACTGGTCATTATTCTTTACTTTTGGTTGATGCTGTTTTTAGCAACGAAATTTTGTTTTGGTGAGCATGGCAACAACGTAAATATGAATGATGAATAGAGAAAATGTTTTGTGGACAAGGAATTTTGTGTACATGTTAAATGACATATATTCTGACAAGCACTCATGGACCTAATCCCAGACTCTAGTCATCACAACAGAAGCACACTGTGTAGAAATGGAGTTGCAGTACCACCAACTTACCACTGCTGATATGAACTTGGGACTGACATGTGAGGAAGCATCGGTCTCCTCCCTCCTGCTTACTGCAGTTCAGTGTGGGTTTAGAGGGGGGTTTTGCAGGTGGTAAACCCTCAGCCTCTAGATAAAAACCACAACAAGACTCCAGGGTAAAACAGAAAACTTTGATGACGATTGTGACAGCGAGGAAGCGGACATGATACCGAGGCACCAAAAGTCCAGCATCCTGGCAACATGGTGCAACCAAAGTGACAGAGAATTAAAGAGAAGTAAAGAGAAGAGAATTCAAAGTATCTCCTGTTTTTGCCCCCACTTTCAAGTGAATGTGCAGTGAAGTACAGTCTTTACTGACAAATCTTTGGGCAGGTGCAGCATCTTACCAACGCAGTCCTTTTTGTTCCAGTGCAGTTTGTAGCCAGGATGACAAAAGCATTCAAATCCACCCATGGTGTTCTCACAACCCTGCTCACAGCCGCCATTGTTCACGCTGCATTCATTTATATCTGAGAGGGAGAAGGAAAAGGCATTATTGTAATTACGGGCTCAATTTCTCCAGCACATCAATGGGCCACTGCCCACTTTTGTATGCTTCCTACCGCCGGACTGTTACGCTCAACTTGACATGTATAAGTCCCTCCACCTAAGTGACTCTCACCTCCGCAGTGGGCCAGTCCATACATGGTGTAGCCTTTGTTGCAGAGACACTGAAAACCACCGGGGAAGTTCACACACGTGTGATCACATGTCCGCTCGAAAAAACACTCATCTATATCTGTAATCAAAATCAGACAGATGACATAATAGCAGAGCAGTCGCTCGCTGTCTTTATCAGGAGGGATTTCCCACCCACAGACACACATAAGCATTTATTTCTGCTTTTCCCATGTACACCCATGTGGGCGAAAAGCCACTGATTCCTCAAGGTAATTACAGGTTAACCTGAAGTCAGTGCTTCATTTCAGTGCCCTAATTTGTATTTTTACACCAATTAAGGCATCAACTCTAAATGATGGGGAGATAAAGGGTTTGTCTGACCAAAGGAAAATCAACAAAACCCAGAAATGAGCTTAGGTTAGTTTATGTGATGTTTCCAAGCACCACATAAACTAACGAAAAAAAACTCATCTCAATTTCATCAGTTTGGGACAATGTTAGTTTTTATTGTTTTAAAAGTAGTCGGACTAAGAAATTGATGATGATATTTTAACTGTGACAATTAGGCTAATTGAAAGCTTTGGAAAAGCTCTTAATCTTAAGTAAAGAGGAAAAAAAAATCCACTGTATATTTTATTTTTCATTTTATATTTTTTTAACCATTTTCTTGCTTTGTTATAAGTTTTCTGCTTCTCATCTTTTTTCGTACATTTGTTCTATAGCTATTATACATGTATATGGTATGTGTATGTGCACCTGTGCATGGATATATGTGTGTGTACATATATACACATTCTCTTTAGTACTGACCTACTTGTTTATGTATATTTTTATATGGTTTTATTTTGAGATATATAATTCAATTTAACTATAATCTGCATGTGTTTCCTTTGAGAGGAAAGTGAAGTAAGAAGTCGGAGGATCATGTCAGAAGAAGCATCATCAGTTACAGGCACTTGACTTGATTTGTCCTTCTCTCATATACAGTTTACCATCCATGCTTCTTATTTGCGTGTGTAGAGTTTGTCTTCAGTGACGACAGGAGAGACAGAGAGAGCAGTCTGTACCTTGACACGATCGTTCGTCTGTGAGCAGCTTAAAGCCTTTTCTGCAGTTGCACTCAAAGCTGCCGATGGTGTTCCTGCAGAAGTGCTCGCAGCCGCCGTTTTGAAGTTCACACTCGTCAATATCTGTGGGAAACAGGCAAATCCAAAAATCTCTATTTTTAAACCAAGCAGCGCGGCTTTGTGCCATGTTTCCTCCTCTAACGCTGTGGGAGAGTTTTGTGCACTCTGACCTTTGCATGTCTTTCCGTCCGGCTGAAGTGTGAAGCCCACTGGGCAGCTGCAGCGTACACCTGTAGATGTGTCCTTACAGGTGCAGTCGCACCCGCCATTGTTCACTGCACAGGTCTCTGAAAATAGGTGTAGACAGTGTCAACATGTGGTAAATCCTTCCTCTGGAAAATGCAGTGTAATCCCTGAGTTTCTAATGTTGGGTTAATGAGGAAACAAGACTAATTGAAACAATGCACCACTAAAACCTTTGTATTTATCAGCCCTGTGGTATATTAATCAAACATTAAATGTTTGATTGATTTTACAGCTTAAGGCCAACTTGTAGCCATTTTGGCCTTGGTCTTCTCAGCTGCCATTCAGAAAAGTAAACCCAAAAATTAATTTAAAAAAAAGTTACTTAGAGGGAGCTCATAAAAATTCTGTGTATATTTTTACTAATTTACAATTTGTATTTTTACTAATTGTTTCTCAAACAACAATTAGCCATTTTTGTGTTGATTTGATTACTTATCCATTCACTTATCCAGCTATTTGGTTCTTTATATTTTTTGCTAAACATTGGCTATTTGGCACTTATTGATTTATAGAAAATAATAATCTACACCAATCTATCCTTTAAATGTTTAGCTTTGGTTTCTCAAACTGACCTTTTACTAACATACAGTGTATCGTTTCAAATGCTGGACAACTGTCTTCAACTCTGTTCTACACTCAAATACTTGATTTTCTGCCAGTTATTATAAATATTTTTCATGCATCAAGTCATCCAGAATCACTGAACTGATAAATACTAACTACGGGAGAAAAAGTTTACACACAGACCTTCCCAAATGGAGGGAAAATGTGAAATGTACCACACTGTCACAAATGCATGTTTTTCATGCTGGAAGTTTGGGGGCGAGCAGACGAGTGCGTAGTCATTTCACAGTTTGCTCAAAAGGCTGAAGAATGTGTCGGCTTACTAGACATAACTCCTCTGTGCCGTTTGACACCCCACAGTGGTTCCTGGCAGCTCACTAGGCTGTCACATAAAAAAACTGAAACTCTAAATGTTTATGGTGTGAATACAAGAGGTGTAATTATTACCCATGAGCAGTCTGCGTTTGACCCGTTTGTCCACCTCGGTGAAGGACGTGGAGTTGTGGTCTGAGGACTCAGTGGTGGCTTCGTCACGTTCTGGTAGACACGGAAACACAAACAAATAACATTAAAGTTGAAGGATTTGATTCAAAAATGTTCTCTGCTCCGGCCAGTGACTTTCCCACAGTATTCATTTAAATCAAAATCCTGTTTTCCAGTAAACAGACAACCTTGTACCGTATATAAGTAACACAGAGTAGAGCATCTAACATGGTCAAACCTGGGAAGACTCAGTCTATTTAAGACTTTGGTCGTGACAACACCTTAAAAAAAAAAAAAGAAAAACTCAATTCTGTGATTTTTCTTCTTGTAATTCCACTCGAGCCTCAGGCAAAACAATGAAGACTCTTGGTACTTTTCTTACATATCTAAGAACTGTTTTGGCATCTCAATTACCCAATATACACCACAGTAGCACGGTGCTTTCTCATGTAGTACATTACCAGACTAACTACGACGGTGACAGGCTATAATTTTTATATATCCAGACATAAAGAGGACACAAGCTCTAGGAATGGTGGCATCCAACTGGACCAAACTACCATTACAGGTATCATAGTATAGTATAGTATAGTATAGCATAGCATAGCATAGCATAGAATACCATAGCATAGCTTAGTATAGGATTATATAGTATAGCATAGTAGGGTATAGCATAGCAAAGTATAGTATTGTATGGTGTAGTATAGAAGAATATAGTATAGCATAGTATAGTATGGTATAGTATAGAAGAGTATTGTATAGTATAGCATAGTATAGTATTGTATAATATTGTATAGTATAGTATAACAACGACTAGATAAACATTCCTTATTTTCTCTTTTATGTTTTTTATGAAGATGTTTTTCATTTTCAGTTCTAATTTTAAATTATTATTCAGTCCATTTAGATAAATATGCTTTGTGAACAAATACATTGACAAGTCTGATCCAGTCTTAAACTCATCCCCAAGACCTCGTTCTGTGTCGTTGACTGTGTAAATGCTTTGGGTTCAACTGACATTTTCTAAACAATTTATCTAAAGTTTTTTTTTTTTTAACTTTGGAACCATGCTGCTCTTGAACACACACACACTCAGCCGAAATCATACAGTAATCTCCCCAGCAGTGGTTCAAAAACACACACACATGCTGTGTTGACTCCAGCTCTGGGTGTTTGTGTGGTCACCCTCCTGTAACCAGATGCATGTTTACACTTGAGATACAGTATATAGCTTGTAGTGGCGTAATCTCATGTCATATAACAGATGAGAGCAGCAGCGGCAGCAGCAGATCGGATCAGAAAAGTGAATCTAGAGAAACGTTGTAGTGATATGAACAGACCTCACACACACTGCTACTGGATGTGGGCGATTCCACTACAAATCTGAGGGTCGATCCTTATCCTCCATAAGCATTGTGTGGAAAAATGCAGCTCTCATTGTGTCAGTAAGAAGTGACTGATGGAAAGTGATATCTACAGTCGTGGTGTATTCAGGGTTTACTCAACTCATTTATACCAAAGCTGTATTCTTTGAACAATACAGACGTTTACAGGACAAACAACAGCAACAGCAATGTGTGCTGGTTGTAGTGTCTCTGTGCATTTGACTGCCATTTACCGTCACCACTAAAGTATATTGGATTTTCATTTTATTGGAGTAGTTAAATATAATCACAAAAGAAATTGAAATTATTTCATTAACTTCAGCTTCATCTTTTCATTCTTTTTGTTAGTTTGCCTTTTTCTAGTTTCATCATCATTTCCCTTTTTTTCTGCTTTTTATATTTTCTCTCTTTTTCAGGAAGAAAGACAAGTGTTCCCCAACCTTTTTTGAGCCATGGCACATATATATCATCAGGAAAACCCACGAAACAGAAATCTCACAAAAAGTAATGAAATGAAATACAATAATCTTCTTGTTTAAATGACCTCATAATTGACTAAAATCTTGGCCTGTTTAGTTGAAGACAATGCTGATACACTGGCAGGGATTGAAGAAAGACACTCACAAAGATCTTCTTCAACAGCTCTGATTATCTGTTTTTTAGTTTTCATAGCCAAGAGTATTTAATTGTTTCTTTTCATGCTTTAACGAGCAAAGAAAAATGATTTGTCATCAATAAATAATAGTTTTCAGCCCAATTAAGTGAAACTGGATAATCTGGGAATCACTGAACTAGACCATTGAGATCTTGGGACAGTAACAAAGAACAATAACGGACATAAATTTGCATGCTCAGAAAAGTTAGTCCTCACATTTTGTGTGTTTTAACAACCAAAATTGGCATTAACAAGAAGGCAGCGTTCCAGATTGTGCGCTTACCTACACATGACCTCTTGTCGGCCTGCAGTGTGTACCTGAGGTGACACCTGCATATGGGACCGTTCTCTGTGTCCTCGCAGGTGTGCTGGCAGCCTCCGTTGCCGTGGTTACACGTTACTATGGGGTGGACAAAGAGCAAACATGTCAGCATGAAAAAATGTCAAACGTATCCATAGATAGATGTGTGAAAACGTACAGATGCAGTCTTTCTGGTTCTTGGCCAGCTCAAACCCTGGGCGACATTCACAGGCCACACCCCCTTTGGGCGTCTCTTTGCAGATGTGGGCACAGCCATGCTCCTTATTCATACAGTTGAGGCCCTCTGGGACACAAGAGAGCGAGGCACACAATGAAACTCTCCTACAGTGAGTGACCGGCTCCACACAAAGGCTCACACAGTCAGGGATTAATCTGGAATCTTAAAGGACACTGGTTGTCCCTGAGCCTTAAACAATACTCCAACACCAGCCTGGTGTTACTTGTGCACACATCTGAAGAGAAAAACAACAAACTACACAACGCGTGCTCCAACAACTATGATCTGCAAACACATTTCACTAGCGCAAGGTTCTGCATAACACCACTGGAGCTGGAAAAATGAGATTATGAGGCAGCCTTTATCCAGATGAGTCACAGCCGAGCGCACGGATCCAGGAGATTTAAAGGGTTGTCAGGACTCGATGGAGTGGAAAGTCTTCGCATTTAGGTTGACTTAACAAAACAAAGGCACTTGAGACAAATCTGTGACACGGACCACGTAGAGCTGAATGTTGCAGTTATTGACTTATTCTGTTCTGCCAGACTCTGAGATCCTTTACCCAAAGCACGTTGTTGCTGTGACGGCTGCCAGCTTCGGCCTGTCACCACTTATTGTGTCTTCAGTTCTGGATGTGGATGTGAATTTTAGTGAATTGTCTGCATAGAGCTCCTTCCCTGTTTTAAATGGCTTGATACGATTGTCACATACCATAGAGGGAGGATTCAGTAAAACCACAACAATCCTCTTCAGCCGTTTTGGTCTGACTTGACTTCAGAGTCAATAGGTCAACCATTGACATTACAGAGTTTATTTTGTTCAACCTGGATGGGAATGAACAGCTAGGCTTCACTCTGCATGGTGTAATTTAAGGTGGTGTTTGTTTAATACATGATAAAAACATATGAGTGCTGTAAGATGAGAGAGTAGTTTGTGGCAACCAATAGTTCACAAAAGTCACTGAAAGTTAGTTTACAAACAAAATAACCTTTAAGTTGCAGCTTGTAGAAAGAAAACTTAGTGAGACTTTACTCACATTATAACATGAACTTTGTTTAATTCTAGTTTACTTCCTGAGTGTGTACAGATCGACTTTGTTATTGCACCTTCACAGCTGCTGGTGTCTGACATCTGACTGTCCTCTGAAACAGGAGCAACCTGATACTGACCTCTGTGTCAACAACCAAGACTGTTATTGATTTTTAATTAAAAAAAAAAAAAAGTCATTTAATATAACCTAAATAAAAAATAAATAAACATGTCACCAAGTGTTGTCCCAAAAATAGCTAAAAACCAGCCGCTAATTTACGAAAATTATTACGGCATAATATATATTAAATTATGCAATAGGCAAAGGGTGTAGCAAAGTTGGACAAAAATAGACAGTATGTATTTTAAGGTAACGAAAATAGACACGTCAAAAGTGCTGCAGAAGCAGAAACAGCTCTTTAAGGTCAACAGTGAAGTCGATGATGAAGTAGAAGTACCATCTAAACATTTTTTTTACAGGAAAATAAAAATATTCCTGTCGATAAACTCGTACCACAGATGACCCCGAGTAACTCAGAGTAGTACTGTCTGTTGTGGACACTCACCCACAGAGCGGTGGATGCATGTGTGCTGGTTGTCACTGAGGAAAAATCCCTCTTTGCATCGACACTCGTAGCTGCCCATGGTGTTGACACAAGTGTGCTGGCATCCTCCGTTGTTGAACTTGCATTCATCCACATCTGCAGGACAGCGTGGGCCGTGTTGAATAACAGTGTTTACAAAACTCATCCTCGACATTGCCAAAACAATTAGGTTTTTTTCCAGATCAAATATTCGTCCATAAATATTTATGAATCTTTTACATCACTGCACGGGCAAGAAAAAAACTGTTTGTATTAAGCTAGGACTGAAAAAAAAAACGTCAAAGTGTGTGAGAAACTTCCCAACTGCCCACACAGACATGAACTCATCATCGGGCTGTTTTTTTTTTTTAAAGACTTTTTTAGTCAGTGCTCCTACCCAGACAGTTGTGTCCATCGTGTGCTAAATGGAATCCATCATAACAAGTGCAACGGTAATTGCCAGGGATGTTGTTGCACTCGTGTACACAGCCGCCGTTGTGCTCCATGTCACACTCATCCGTGTCTGCAAAGTCAAACCACACAGATGAGTGTTTCACCCACTGATCAACAGATGAAATGCCAAACATGTGGAGAATGACAAGACGAGAAGCAGTGTGTGTGTGTGTTTGTTTGTTGTATTTTACAGGAAGAATAAATGTGTATATACAGCCATAGTCACTAAACAGACCCTTACATTTATATGTTCACTGTCAGAGCGGTTTCTAATGTTGCACCACAGCAGTATGGATCAGGAAGCTGTAAGGTCATGTCATCAGTTAAATCTTTGTCAGGAACTAAAATGGGCTGTAGGAATAATCTGGGTCGGTCATTAAACTGGTAAAAAACTTTAATACCAGGTTCATACATTTCTGCAGCCAACTAGAGAGTGCTAATGCAGGAACTGCATCTGTGCCAACTTTGAATAATTCAGCATAATTAAACTCCTGGAGATTCAACTGCGAGACAACTAGCACTTTTTCTTTCAAGAACCAGTGTCAATAACCATTTAGCAAAAGTCCTTGAGTGCATTAAAAATTAAATTAAAAGAAATGATCAAAACTGAACCACTCCAGTGTCAAGGGTTTCTCCATTTCATTGTTTAAGTAAGACTTTATGTGTTTAAAAACAATTAGCAAAATGCTACCCACCACATAAAAACATCAAATTTCAGTCTAGGGGGAGTATGAACCGATACTACATTTGTACAGTCAGCTGTTGTTGATCAACGCAGGATATTTTTTTAATTTTAATTTTAGTGATTCACAAATTTAAAAACACATTGATTCATCATTATTTATCAGACCAGTCACATCAAGTTTCACATTCACGTTATAATGCATTTATCTTTGAATTTATGATTTCAACAATAACACATGAATTAGTCAAAAAGTATTTAAATGTACTATTCAAATAATATTGAAATTCATTTATGTTCTGAAGCTCGATGTTACAGACTAATGTAAGCGGGATGGGGCAAAGGGCACTTAGTGTTTTTGTTCAAAAAGCACATGGTTTAGCAGTTGTTGACACTATTGTTGTCAAAATAACGCTTTCCACGGGATGTTGAGTTGCCAATGAAAAACAATCTTTTGGAATCGGCTGTTTAACCTTACCAAACACAAAAGAAAACAAACCCTGTGCGTTTTGAAGTGGATCCGTGCTGGATTAACCTTAATCTGTGGTGTGGAGATGGGATTAAAAATGTATGTATGTGAAGGGGGGCGGTGGGGTGAGTTTACCTTCACAGTGTCGTCCATCTCCTTTAAAGCCTGCTCTACACGTGCACTTGTACGAGCCTTGGGTCGTCTGACAAATAGCATCAATGTGACAGCCATCACTGCCGTCCGCACATGGATCTGCTGAAATCCACACAAGTCTTTCAAAGTCACCGCCACCACAACAACACTTAAAAAACAACAGCGTCCACCGGCAAAGTGCGTTCATCAGAACTCTGTCCACGCTTTAGACGTGGGAGGTAAATAAAAAAATACTAGCAAAAGATGTGAAATGAACACGTGAGTTAACTAGTAATTAAATGGTAAAGCAAGAAAATCCGTATCCATTAAAAATTAATCTGTAGAATTACAGATTGTAGTTTGTAGTTAATAAATTCCAAAGAACCAAACGGTGTTTGGATTAGGGGACAGATTAGATCGCACAGAAACAGTGTTTGGAAAAACTAGAGAAAAAATGTTTAAATAAATGTTTCAATAAAAGGCACTGGGCAGAAACAATCACCACGCACTCCTGACAAAGCGTGCGTAAAGCGGCACAATCCCCGAAAACAGCACAACACACACACACACACACTCACTCCTGAAACACACGCACAAACACACTCATACAAACTCACTATACAGTCCCACCTCGAATCTCTGGTAGCGCAGCGCTTTGGCGACTATTTAACAAGAGCAAAAACAAACAGAAGTGCCTCGCAGCCCAAACAGGTCCCATGGTGATATGATCCAAGTTTAGAGTCTGCTCAAAGGGACGCGTACGCACTGGAGCCGTGAGGCTGCGTCCGCCTCATTTTCATTCTAGCCTGTCAATCTGCCTCACAAGGGGCTTTTGAAAAGAGAAAAGGAGTGAGTTAGTGTGTGTGCGTGTGTGTGTGTGTGTGAGAGAGAGAGAGAGAGAGAGAGGGAGAGGGGCAGGCAGAGAGACCATCTTCAGGACCAGTAAATCTCATGGGAACCTAATGTTATTCAGTCTTAGTGAACGTTACCATTAATGATCAGATATAAATGTTGTAACATTTCAGGTTAATGCACACATTCAGTCAGTGTTTCCCACACTTTTCCTGCAGCGCCCTCCTCTTGTAGATGGGTCGTCGTCCCCCCTCAACACATTTACATCTATTGCTTCAAATCTCCATTGAATTTCATTTAAAACACAGTTTCTTCTACAAAACCGCTGATGTCAATGAACCAAGAAAATACAATTGCAAATCAGTTAATTTTCTAATTGAAACACAAATAAAGGGACATTTAACATTTTATTTAATTCGTCTTTCTGTACCAATCCTCCTCCCCCGCAATACATTCATGCCCACTGGGAGGCCCGCCCCCCACTTTGGGGAACACTGCTTTAACTAGTTGCTAAAAGTTCAGTGTGATTGTGATGTGTACTTGGAACTCTCAATAACATTGTTACTGTTTGTGGTAGAATAAGTTCTAATGTTTAATGTTAGAATTTGGTCAGATTATAGCAGAAATGTATAAAACATACTACTATAGTATTACTGAAGATAATCCTCTCGTGTCCGTGGAATGGGCCAGTGGTGTGTGAATATGAATACATTTACAAGAACACTGCCCTCTACCGAGATTTTCCCTTAAAACCAGGCTCCTGCCAGTTGATGTATAGCTGATGGCTTGGCCACACAGTAGAGGGCTGTGATATTGTATTGTGGTAATACAATATCACCAATGTGTATTATTACATTAAATAGTAGATTATTATATTATCTATCTATGGGAAACATAAAAACATTGACAACATAAGCAGAAGTGGTTTGTGCTCCTGCGATACAGCATGGTGATCAGCAGTTTGAGTTCTCTCCACCAACAGCTAAAGTTGACTCATATTGTAAGTAAAAATGTGAAGGTAAAAGGCTCTGTCTCTATTTGCGGTCTTTTCCATCTCTGATCTTAATTAGGATTTATTTCAGAAAAATTAGTGAGTTAATGTCACTGCTGGACATCTTTTGACTTTAAAAATTAAACTGTAACTCCAGATTTTCTTTTACATGTATATAATGTTCTTTAACTCCTCTACCTGTGACATGAATTGCTTGTGATCCTCTCTCACTTCAATCCTCCTACACAATTGTTTTTGCAAGTGATTATTTCAACCTGCATTATCAGCATACACCGTGTCACTGGTTAATCGCACGACTAACTCTAATTCTTAAAAAACTCTATTCAAGTACATCTCCATGTACTATTGTTGTCAGAATTTGTGAAAGCATTATTCATAAGTGCAAAACACAGTTTTATAGAGCGATTACTTTATGTGTAGTCATAAACAATGCAGTGATTCATTGTGGTTATGAAAATGTTTAATCTCTGACAGCGTCGTTCTGTAAGAATCAGCCCTTTACATGGCTACTTTGCACCCTCTGCTGGTAAGAATGAATAACACGTTGCTGTTGTTTCATTTTTTTATTATTACAACACAGTTCTACATTGCTGTACGATATAAAAAAAGCATTAAAACGTCTACACTGCATTTTCAAAAGAAGTGCACCAACTTTAAAAAAGACTTTCCTGAAAATTCTACACCAGTTATCTCAGTTTTAGTAGAAAAAAAGAAGTTTCTGTAATAAATAAATATAAATTACAGGAGAATCAGGTAATTCATTAAGGCACATTTCACATCCCAAAATGTACCTAGTAAAAACAAATATGGCAACTCCATAAGGAGGGAAAAAGGAAAGAAGCTTATTTTCCAGCTTAATAGGAAGCAGCATTTCTCCCTTCAGTGGGAGTAATGTTCAGCATTTAGCTACCCTGCCGCAGAAAGTATTATATATAAGCAACAGTGAAGTTAGACATCAGTGACAAATCAGGCAACATGAAAAATTAAACCATTATAGCTGCAGAATTACTTTAAAGGACAGTAAGAGCATTGGAATAAAAAGTGTGCAAGGCAAGTGTTAATAACAAAAAATACCACATCAGTCAGTTATTGTTATTTGGAAAAAGTAGAAATATTGCTTAGAGAATTTTCTTCCCATGTCAATTTGGTTGAAAAAGATTCCATCACTTTACTCTAGAAACAAAGTGACAGATGGCCCCAGAGAACTTCTCACATTCATAATGTCTGCATAGTTTGAACATTGACAAATGCTTCTGGAAAACAAACAAACAAAAAACAGTGATCATCACACATCATCTCTATAAGCCTTTTAAGAATAGCCATGAGAAACAAGCAGATTTGCTTTTTGATTATTTCATCCCAAACCAGGACCAACAAAGGGGATTTTGGAGTAAATTGATTCTGATTGATTGTTTTTTAAACACAGATTCTCTGTATTTTATGATCCATGTCAGCTTTGCCCAGACAATTAGATGCAGGATATGAATTAAATATGAATTTCCAGCAATTTAAAAAAAATATATACGAAAAGATTCCATTTTAGTGGTTTGATTTTTTTCTGTCAATTTGAAAAGGTAGAGATGCACTGAGAGCCAATACACTGTATTTACAAAATCATCTTCTTTTTGAAAAAACATGTTTTACACTCCATTGTTTCACTTTAAACTGTACAACAGAAATAAATACATCACTGTCATTCCAGGAGGGCAGCAGAATGTACTACTTAGTCTATAACGTCTACCTGTGTCAATGTGAGCAAACTGCATATTAAAGTAAAAGCTATGGCATGTTCAGGCCAAGAAAATGTCTATCATCCCTCTTCATCCATACATATATACATAAAAAGCTAAATTCAGAGGCCCGTTGGTCTAATGATCCCTGCTGTCACCAACAGACCTCTGTGAACAAGACAATCCTACACGCCAACATTCGCACAAGAAACAAACTGCAGCACTTCATTGGAGAAAATCCTTGACACATGAAAAAGATTGTGTAAAAATAGCTGGCATTTTTCACTGGAAAACTTACGATAGTTTTAAAGAATTAACTGTTTTGATATGTATAAAAGTGACAAAATGTAATCACAACAAAAAAGAACAAACCAAATTTCATAGCTGGAAATGGAGCATCAACAGAACGTGTTACATCATTCTATAAATACTAATGCCTATGGTTTTTTTTATTTTTTCCTTTTTTTTATAAAAAAAATGATCTATTTACAAAAAATAAAAAAATACCCACATGGAAAGAAAAAACAACAACAAACATATTCAAAATGATCTAACAATACCAATCTAATAGGTGTGAGGGAATGGGAGGTCTGCCACTGGAGACAAATCCAGGTAGATGCCATGGATAGCTATGGAGGAAGACGGGGTAACTACAACAATCACCACACTTCTTTCACAGTTTCTGGCAGCTGTGGAGGAAGAGCATCAGGAACCTGTGTGGAAGACAGCGTCTTCTGCTTTTTGGAACTGCAGCAGGGTTTGAAAAGCCGTGGGTCAATAATGACCTCTCCAAACCGCCCTTTGTAGACAATCCCACAGCAAACCTTTTGTCTAAAAACAAAAAAACAGCAACAAAAAATGGTTAGATTTGGACTCAATACATTGCAATAACATTCCATTCATCAAAGTCGTAATGTACCTTTTCCAGTAGGAACGGTCCAAAAAGGAAAAGATGGAGGGAGTGGGACGTCTCTGTTTGGACTCAATATCAGAACCATCATCCGATTGGTTGCTGTAGCTTGGGGACTGTGCGGGAGAAACACTAGAGGTCGTGCTATGGGCATCAGAGTCTGCTTGGAAACAAATAAAATACAGTCAGGGATTGATTTGGCAAGTGCTACAAATAATTAATATAAAAAAACAAAAGTCAGGACTGAACAGTTTACTTTGTCTCTTCAACTTGTGCAGCTTCTTTAGTTTGCTTTTCCTCTTCCCATCGCTGTTCTTAATCTTTTTAGGCTTTGTCATCTTGAAGCCTGGCCCTGCTCTCGCATCCACAACCTGAGAAATCAATTAATGAATCGGGTAAACACAATGTCATTTACTTGTCCAAAGTCAAAAAATAAACACAGACCATTTAGAGTAATAATACTGCAGGCGTTTTTGACTTACATGGTTCCAGTTCTTCTTTGAGCCATGTGGAAGCTTCTTCCACCTCTTCACCAGAAGCACACAGGCGTTGCAGATGTCTCCGACACGGTCTTCTGACAACCTTAAATTATTAACAAGAAACACAACGTCATGACTTCAAAGTAAGACACCAAAGATTGTTATTGATTGTCTTCTTTTTATACGTTATTAAAATGCATCTTTTTATATATGTAGATTCAAGTAGTTTTTTGTTAATCTTAATTACCTCAATATTGTCTAATCCATGTTATTTTAATATTCTCTACATTACAGTGCCTTAGATGTCTTTTATCTTGACTGTCAGCTGCATCGTGAAACTGCCATCTTTGATCAATTATCCAAAAACCCTTGCTACTTTATTATGCTGTTTATACTGTTTGAAAAGTTCCTTTTTACTCAAGGACTCAATGTTCTTTATTGTCATTACAACACGTCAGACATGGGGTGAACCAATACACAACCATTTACCATTACTCAGCTCTGACAATTCAACAACGAAACATGTCACAAAACATGTGACATGTTAAAAATGACAACTCTGCTTCCAAAGAAGGGGTGTCAAACATACAGCACGTGGGTCAAAACTGGGCTGCTACGGTGTTCAATCTGCCCCACTTGATGAATATTAAAGTTACGAAAAAATGCATGAAAGACAACCTCGAAATTATTAATAAAATGCTATACATAATCATCCACTAGGGGCGACCCGTGTTAGTCAGAGTAGAAACTAACTCCTTTAAAATGCTGCTTCAGATACAGACTTTAACACCCCCGTCTAAAGTAACAGTGGTACATGTTACGTCGATGTGCCCGAATCATTTTTGAAAGTCTCATAAAAAGCTTCTGATAGCAATCAAATGTGACATGTGTGGTTTGTGTAATGATTAGATTAAGGCATTTACCCGAAGCAGAGCCTGAAGGTTTCTTCATATCTGCTGCTGTCTGTGAAGCGGGAGCTGGAGGACTTGGTCTTGCAGATGCAACAGCCGTCGTTACTCCTGTAGATTTTAGACTTGTGAAAGCCAAACATAGTCTATCTGACGATCTGTGTTGTTGATGCACACAAAAATACCTGAAAACAACGATTTAAAATCACAGTTACCAACACAGTATTTTGTTGACGAGCAGGGACGCGTGCAGACAGTTGAGCGTTTTACTACTGAGAAGGGGGCGGTCCCACAAAACAGTCCCACAAGCGCCCAACAAAAAACAGCACGCGTAAACAGACCATAGCAAGTGATTTCCCAGACTTTAGAAATCTAAAAACGAAAAGGCATGGTTTATTATTTATTTCATTGTATCTTTAATGAAATGAAACAAAATGTATCAAAGGAAGGATTTCGAACTTTAGGATATGCCGTTCCATAGCAGAGAAAGAAACTGACAATAAACGACATTCCATTATTAGTGAGATCTGATTATGTGGCGAAAACCGATAAAAAGGGTATTTTAGCGACATTCAAACGTTAAGTTACCATCGTCCATTTGGGCCCACTTAATGTAGGTAGACTACCTTAATGTGTCAATTGAGTAGCTTCAGAGAAACGTTTAAACATCGCGGCGCAGCCGTAACGTTTTACTATAGTACAAACACTGTGAATTTAACAGTTTGAAATATTCTACAAAATATTTCAACAGACATACACGAGTATAAACAGACATTCAGACATGTTACGAATTACGCCGTGCTTAAGTCGTGCGTATGGTCGCACTGTGAACGGGACACAAAAAGCGGGCAGCTGCGTTTTCTGTGATCTAAAACAAAAAGCTACTCACTGCCACTCGCTTATATGTGCAAAACTAGTGTTAAAACACAACACCACAGGTTGGTTTGGGCATAATAAATATGGTTTAGATTTAAAAATTAAATTAAACAGTACGTCTAAGACATGTTTCCCTTTAAATTTAAACTTTAGCCGCTAAGCGCCAAACGCGACTCATTGTTATTAGCCGTTAGCTCGCTAGCTGACGCTGCCACGCTCTCCTTCACTTCCACGTTATCCCATTGTCGGATACGCTTTGTGGCGTTTAAACTCAGTCACTAAAAACTGAAAGTGCACAAAGCTTCCTCTAACATGCTCTAATTAAAAGTCACACAAAACATGGTCAAACTGTATTATTTTCTAATCGTAGTTTATATTTAAAGGAAGGAAAAATGCTTACTTACTGAACAAAAACTTTGAATCTTCGCCGTACGCTGGGGATACACTGCGCATGCTCTTACTACGGCTGCATACAGCTGGCAATTAGAATTCCATTAACATAGAAAGCCGAAATGAAAGGGCTGAACACTCAAGGACCATATAAGGAGTGCAGTCTTTGAGTTTGAACTCAGTGGCAGCCAATCGACGCCGCCCTCACGTTCTTGGCGCAAGCGGCGAATGATGGGAGGTGTAGTAAGAGGGCGCGAATACCCCGTGACGTCAACCGTTGTTTGGGGTATTTTTCTAACTCGGAGTCCCAGCATGCAACTGGATGTAAAGCTTTAAAGAAAAACAGCCCAGTGACATGGCGCGAACGACTTTGTTTACATTTTATCAGCTACGCACTTCCAGCACCGTGTTCACGAAGAGATTTGCAGCGAATTATCCGTGAATTTCGACTCAGTAACGATACCAGCTGCTTTTGTGATGCTTAAAGGTGTCATACAAAAGAACAAGATTTTCGCATATTTATTTACCACATGACAAATATTCTTAATTGTAACTTAAAAGCCAATCATTTTTAAATGGGTTTCTTTAAAAATTTGGGTTTTTTTCATGCATAAGTGGGGAAAGTGACAGATAACTTAATAAACCCCGTTGTTAAGTTATTGCTTAAAAAAACTTAAAAAAATGAATTAAAGGCAGACCAGACTTGTGAAACCCAGCCCATGGCAAAAAAAAACATTAATGAAAACTACCATATAGTCATAAGGTGGAGAAAAATCCATCAGCCGCTAATAAAAAAAAGAAGCTTGCAATGCATTACAGATGCTTTATTCTTAATATATTTTTACACTGTACACTGTTGCTCAAATTCATAAACACTACATTACACAGCTATGTCAATAAATGTACAACTGCATTGGAAAACAAAAATATATTTCTCCCAAGATGCTCTTGTGTGGGTTGTACACAGACAAGTACAACACAGTCGTTCCAGACATTGGCACAGGAAAAAGTCCTTCATGTATCAAACCCTTAATTCTGCACAGTAAATGTGGACATATGTGACAGCAGAGGGCCTGGTAATGTTCTGGGACACCAGAAAGACAAGTTCATAGGAGGCTGTTTTTTGTTTTGTTTTGTTGACTGGCATATTGCATAGCAAAAGACACACTAATGAAAAGAAGCATTCGATTATGCTCCCCGGTGGAATTCAGGAAATGGTCAATTTTCAGGAAAGGGAGCAGAAGACCAGTGAGGAGTTCAGAAGTGCTGGTAGGAGGTTTTGACTGTATATGGAGGCTGTTGCTGTGATTGATTTAGCACAAAAAGCTAGGTGAGTCAAGCATTAGTTTGAGGAACAAAACATAAGCCTTTGGGATTTTGTCCTTTATCCACCTGGATATTTATGTCAAACACTAGACACGGGCATTAACCACACTCGCACACTCTTATTTTGCAAGAAGGAATAGTTTCCTCAAAGGAATTCCATGTAAAAGTTTTGCATTCCTGTACATTTTCCAGGAAAAATCCCAAATGTAACAGACATTTTAAAAAGTTGAGTATTTATCATGCTTAAAAACCTCCCTGTCATACTTATAAAGCATACTTGTACATTATATGTTTTTTCGCTCTGTGATGACATTGGAATCTGGGCTGATAACAGAGCAAACAACCTGACTGCTTTAACAAAATAATACTGTGTTTCTCTGGAAAAATATCAACAGTTTGCCTTAAATATATGCCATTGTCAGCAGTTCACGGTACTGAAAATATTTCACTGTCAGTAAACCATTAAAGCACAGATAGGTCACCGTCAATCAAGCAGAAATCATGTTCCATAATAGAAAACATTTTTAACATCTAATCTGAACGTCATTGAGAATTAAAAAATAAAAAACAAATCTTGAAAGGCTCATTGCACTTAATACATAATACATGTAACAGTAGCTGTAAGATTTAACAGAGAATGTCCTTTGTTCAAGTCTGCTCCTGTATGTTAAAGTTCCCAGTACTTCTTTGAATGGTCCCCAGCCATCTGTCAGTGTCCGGTGCATCTTGTAGGAAGTTGAAGTTTGTTGGTTTGGTTTAGATTCCAACACCTTTGACAAGCGACGCCTCCAGAGTGATGTTGAACTCCTGCAGTGTCTGCAGAACTCTAATTAAAGAGTTCACCAATGAATGATCCTTAATCAGCGCGGCATCTTCATACATCTGAGCCGTGATTGGACAGTCTGCGAGCAGAGCAATCCAGTGATGCAACAAATGGTCCCTGGAAGTCAAATGAGACACATTAGGCTAAGGGTGTCACCATAATACAATGGCTCAGTAAAAACAAACCTTTATCAAAAATCATTAACTATCACTTAACCACTAAGTCTGTGAACAACATGACAAAAAAATATCATAAAACCTGGAAGACAAAAAAACTGAACAAGCTCATAATAATATTAGAAACTTAGGAATTCTCAGAGAAAAGATCATGTTCCTGCCTTACAGTCAGGATGAATGGTTTAACACAGAGAAAGGAAACCACTACTCCCTCTCATCTCCAGTACAGTTTGACAGATTTGAATGTGAGTCTGCAGCAACTGTCGAAATTCATGCCAACTCTAATAAAAGTCTTAAAATTGTACCACTCCAAATATGCTCAATGAGTACTGTAAGTTTACCTGGCACCCAGACAGACGAGCATCTGGAACTTTCCATCTTTGCCGATGTTTCTGGATGTGCTGTTGATGGCCCTCATGAAGCGACAGAAGTGACGGACTCTGGTTTGCCAGTTTTCATCTGGAGTCACCTCACGTTGCTCTGCGCTTTCAAAATACACCTGTGCCTTTTCTGTTGAAATAAGATGAAGTTTGAACACTGATTATTTATATACACAAGACATAGAAAATCTGTCCACAGATATAACAACAAAAGAAAGATCATCTTTCAAAGGCAAGAATAATATTAGCAAAATATTTTCAAGGTCACTGTTGAGCCAAAAATAATCTCTCCCTTTAAGGTATGGAGAATGAACAAAACCAACACCTCCATGCTCTCAGCTTCCTCAGTTTTGAAACAGTATATTTCAAGGTTTTTCCCATCATATGGTCAACAGATAACATTGTTGTTGTTATTTTAAAACAAAAACTTGGATTTAACCAAAGGAGATATATTTTACAACAATAAAACATTGTGTGGTAAAATGTTTTTATTTAAACCTAATCATAGGGTTAGGCTACAGATCAAGAATGCAAGACTTCATTTGTTACTTTAATTTTTTCAATAAAAACCTTCAGATTTTTTATTTACCTAAAAAGTCCCAAATGAAGACATTCTTAAAGAGTCGAGGTGATTTGAAACCGTGCTGGAAAACCTGTTCCAAAGCCCAGACGAGGCCAAACTCCCCACAGAGGAGAAGCGTCAGACTGCCTCTCTGTATACAACAAATGACAAGACACACAGAAGAGATTTGCTTAATTCAATGCAAAAATTATTTGCAGGAAATATTTGACAAATATCCAAAGGTTCAGCAATACAACTTACTTTCATAAATAACAATACAGATGAAACAGATGGAGTGAGGGTATAATGATAGGATCAGGAAGTCATTAATAACCATGCTTAAAAATGTCTGTGTAGTCTTTTTTTTTTGCTTAAAGACCACCAGTGCAGAGAGCAGCCTCTCTTTGATATGTGATGAATAATAGAACTACATGCCTGGGCCTGTTTGGATGGCTTTGTCTCTCACCTCTTTCTCTGGTTTGTGAAAATGCTTTACTATCCCATTGATGGCCTCTCCCACACTCTCCTGGATCTGACCAGTGTTCAACTCTAGACGAGAGGGAAAAAGAGGAGAAAACTGTGAAACAACCCCCCACCTCTGGTTTTCTTTAAGTCATTCTATCGTGCAGTGTACAAACTCACTTGGTTTGCTGTTTGGTGAGATGGTGACAAACCTCCTCATCATCCCTGGTGACTGTTGCATTGGAGGTGTGCGACACATCCTTTCATCGTTCTCAGTGGTGGGGGTCATCAGTTCGCCCACCAAGATCCTCTCCAGACTTCCATCGTCAACACCTTTCCCCAACCATCGACCGCAGGGAAATCTGTCCAATGAACACAGTTGGTTAATCATTTAAAAACAATGTGGCCGGGAAAATATGGGAATCATTTCTCCTCTGTGCAAACTCTTACTTGTAGGTGTGTCCAGTGATTCCATTGCGGACCACAACACACTCTACCAGCCACTTTGCATACAGGCCTGTGTTATCATGGCCCATCTGTACAGTGGTGAGTTTGCCAAGGTTTTGACACTGGGGGAGAGAAAGAAAGGTGTTGGTGCCTCACATCAAAACCAATACCTGACAAAAAACATAACCCAAAATATGTATAACAATATCAAAACCAATACCTGACAAAAAACATAGCCCAAAATATGTATAACAATATACATGTATATATACACATATATATATACATATATATACATGTATGTTCTAATAGCTCAGGAGTTTGTAGTTCAGTATTTTGGAAATCCACTTTACACTAAGCCCTTTGAAGCGGCGAATAAGAGTCACTTTTTGATTAGGTCCATAAATGCAGAAAAAAAGTCACTGAGTCTCTCCAGTCTAGAAATTACGAGGTCATCAATACAATGGTCTGCTGGGTTAAAGAAACACTTACCTCAAAGGTGATCTCCAATGTATTCCGAGGAACCTGAAGGACTCCGGTTTCTGAGAGCTCACCAGATACACACACCCACGGGTTGGCGGTGAACATGGAGCCACCAAGTTTCTTACTGGGAACGACTACGACATGGTAGGGGATCACTGTGGATGGTGAGGAGGACAACTGTTAATAAAAACTTAAAGAGGAAACAGCCCAGTTGTGTGGCATCAGACTGGCACTCACTGATGGTGGTGAAGACATTAGTGAAACAGAAGTAGTCCACAGCATTGAAGGACAGCAGGTGGTACAGAAACTGCTCCTTCTCATCATCACAGCGAAGGAAGGCATAGCGCTTGTAAAGTTTTCTGTTGGAAACATATGGTTTACACCTAAGATCAACATTTTTTCTTTTTTGTTGTGATGCAACTCTCCAATGTGATTGAAGAGTTTTAGTTTGGACTTAAACAGATGATCAGGTGTGTATGGTACTTTCACAAGGCCATTTAGACAGCATAGGGTCATAATAGGCAGAAAGAAGCCGTCTGACCTAGTTCACTACTGATATCAATTATGAAGAAGACTTTGAATTTTTTAACGGGACACAGACTGCACCGTGATCCTTTGAAATTTCAACAGGCCTAATGTTTAATAAATGGTAGATGACAAGTCACTTTAATAATGCAAGATAGACGTTTCCCAACAAAGAAAGAAGGTCAAAATAAAAATGGTTAGGGAAACAAAGAATAGGCGACTAGAAAAAGGTTGCGTCTGCTCACTTTGTCAGCTCATGGTCTGAAAGCAGCTGCTTAAGGTGCCTGGAGAGCAACTTCTTTTCCATGGAGAGACGAACCCAGGCTCTGGCTTTGCCCACATCTGTCTTGATCTCACTGATGTTCTGAATGTGTCTGGAAAGAAAGGACAAGATTCAAAGTGAATCAGATAAAACATCAACATAATAAATGAGTAGAGTCTAGAATGACATTCTTCATTCGTCATTGAGTCACAGTCGGGGAAACAAAGCAGTTATGTGGGAGATAGTATTCTATATGTGGTCTGTGTGAAGAAGCAGAAAAAAAAAATAAGAAAGTGACAAATAAAGGTGAAGAGTCTGATCAGCTCAGATCAGAGAAGATGGAAAATTTACACTTAATCTTAACTAGTCATAAATGGTGCTACTGTAACTAGACGAGGTAAGAGTCTTTGTAATTTACCAGTGTGACATGGTTTTGTGGGTAGTCACTATAGATTATTCCACTCCACCTGTGCCTAAACCTCTTCTCCACCTTCTAAACCCCCTCCTCCTCTCTACCCTTTGCACCCCCCCCCCAACCTAGTTCTTTCATGGCCTAATGTTTTAAGTACCACATTCAAATAATTTACTTTAATTACTTATCTTATATTTATTAATCAAATGGTCAAACAAGAGGGATCCTTGATTGTGTAAAATAATATCAGTAGAATCATATTTTATTAAAATTATGAAATGAAGACACAGCTGATGCTTCTGTTTACTGACATGACAGCAGATGTGTGTGTGTGTGTGTATGGAGGAGGGTCCATCAATATGGAGCTGTGTCTTTGCCCTTTGTCAACCCCCTCCTCAGTCAGACTGGAGGGCGTCTTGGTAACTAGACTGGAAGTAACGTGTTGTTACTCAAATTTCCTGTCACGCTTTTACCCAACATGAACCCTGACTTCAGCTGTTATGCTGTGTGAGAAATAAGAGAACTGTAAAATTGAGTCTTTAAACCAATCCACTGGGAAGCCATAAAATTAATATAATAAAAGGAAAAAAAATGACACAATCTGGAAACTAAATCTGTTGTGAGAGACAAAATAGTATACATCTCGTTGTATTTTAAGGAAGAACAAAGTCTGTGTAACATTTCCTCATTGGCTAAAGCCTAAAGAAAGTCAACCACTTATGACAATAATCTATTAAAGTGTATATTTAACATATGTACATGTGAACTGTACAAGAATCAGTATATAACACTGAACCATTAAACCTTTGATTTGTATACTTGGTGTGTAAGCATACAGTAGGTGATGTTTGACAGTCTACCACAGGATGGCACTCTTTGTCTATTCACTGAGCTTTTAAACGTTTAGAACCCGGTAATAGTCCTTGGTCATGTTATCAAACAGTTCTGGGAATGGGGCAAACCAGGGAAAACAAACAGTTTTGGGATGTGATTCCAACACTGCAGAGTAATCTTAACTTGGTGGTCTTCTGTATTCCATATTTGTCATTTATTATATTAGGATAAGTGGTTTTGTTAGTTGTATTTCTGCCATCTGTTAAACATCATCAACAGTATTTCTTATCAAGGCTCTATGCTGTGGACAAAGCTGAATTCATAGAAGCATTGTTTCCCCATAGCTTTTATACCACATAGTTCATATCTAAATGACTGTCAGTCCATTTCACCTCATGTCCTGGATCAGCGACACCTTAAGAGGAGGCATGGCTGACCCTCCACCATCAGACTTGCGTCTCTCAGTGTCATGAATGAAACCTGAGGGGTATAAAGAGAGAGATGAGCTATGTTGTTTTCTAATTAATTATGTGTTTGTTCATGAAAACGTTTTAAGTCTTAACCTGGAGGTCCCAAACCACCTGGAGTAGCAGAATTCTTCTCTTTGCTCTCCTGGTAGTGCAGGAGGTGGGACCACAAAGCAGATTTACCCTGAAAGAGAAATTGGAACATAAGCTCAGACTTTGACCTGCCTGTATCATCGATCAGGAATGGCAGAGATTTGTTTTTCTAACCTGTTTAACCTGCAGCCCATGACTCCAGATCCTCTCCAACAGGTCACAGAGACTCGCGATCAGAGTGTTCTCTTCAACGCCAGTGATACTAACCTCACCGTGACCCAATTCCACGGCTTCACGACCCATCTTCTCTACCAACATTCTTTTGGTCTGTGGAACATGTAACAGTTAAAGTCAAATCTTTCTTGAGGCTACAAATTACTTGTCTGTCGAAAAAAACCCATCATTTCTTACTTTGTTCCTGCACTCCTTCAACAGTCCCTCCACAAACTTCCAGTTGGTCTGAGCGATGACTGAAGGCGACAGATTGGAAAGTTTGGGTTGTCTGATGGTTGTACCCAGGTTTCTGGCTTCCTGGATATACTTCTATTAAAAAGTAGAAGAGACTTCAGTCAGTAGACCATAAACTCACAACAGTTGTAAATAAAGACAGACAAAAGAAAGACAAAAACATTCATTTATACACTATTAACCATAGCACACATAACAAAACACACACAAAAGAGATTAATCAGGGAGGGCAACTACTCAGAGAAATGTTTATGTTTTAATTACCACTGATACGGAAGAGGAATTGAGGACACAAATATTGTTTTTAATGGAGGGAAGGCCGACGCTAGGGAAGAAAATGGGTGGACAGCACATGTGGTCTGTGGACTACACCAACACATACCACGTCCACTGTCACCGACTTAAGACAGGGCCTGAAGGACTGTGAGAGCCAGTAGTAGTCAAGAAACACCAGGAGCTGCAGCTCCGGCAACAAACACTCAACATGCTGAGAGTGTGAAGGCACGAGTGAAAACAGGCACAAAAAGACAAAAAAGTGAAGGAAATGGTGAAGAAAAGTGAGAGTAAAAGAAGTATAAAGAGTCATATTACAGAGAACAGAAATGTCATGCATAAATAAACACAGTACAGGACAAAGATATAAAAAGTCAGAGGAAGTCTAACCTCTCTCTGGTCATTATCTAAATACAGGTGCTCCGCATGCTGCTTCTGACGATCTCTCCTCCTCCACTGAGCCGGAGCGCTCCTTTTTGTCCATCTGTGAGAACAAACGCCAGCGCTCACATCAAACAGAGGCATCAACAGAGACGTAAGAAATTAGAAATACTTGAATGTGAAATAATTACTTGTTGCTGGTTGGGCCAGTGGAAAGAACATCAGACTGCAGCCGAGGAAAGAAGCCTTGTTCATAACGGCCCTGACCGATCTTCATGTCCAGCAGGTGTGGGTGGAGGGCAGTGTGGTCAATCTTGGCCACTCTCATCTCTATGGCTTTCTCTGATAATGGAGGGAAAAAAGTCAGAGATGAGATCAGAGAATGTAGACGACACGGGGACATTTAAAGTTAGTAGGGAGAAAAATAGTGATTCTTACTAGGTAGTTTAGGAAAAGTTAAGGAATACTAATAACATTAAAAGCAATTATTTTTGCACTAAATATAAAAAGTATAGAACAGAGTTTTAAAAAGGAGCTATTTCCCTGGTCCATAGTTACAGAAAAAAGAATAAATGACTGACATGAGAAGAAGAAAACGCCTGAGGAAAAAAAACCTTTTCACCAAACACCCACCAAACCAAAAAAAAAACAAGAACAAAGAAGAAGCCTGCTGAGTCATCTATGAATGTAGCTGTCAATAGTTGTTCTGATGTCTACTTACAATACACCCACACATTGGTATGAGTGGACAAATACACTGTACTGTGGATGTTTCCTATGTGTTGTACGTATGTAAACAATGAAGGCAAATGGGAATACATGAAATCTAACATTGTGTCCAGTAAAAACCCCATCAGACTGTCTAAAGCTGTGCTTCACCGGAATCCAAAGAAAGACTTTCCTGAAATAATAATCCCAAAACCACATGCATGTTGTTATTTCAGGTACTGTGAAAATCATTGTACAGTGCATAAAGGGTCTCACAGAGGTTTAGAGTTTATATTACAGTATTTAGGAATACGTCACAGCTCCTTTTTGCTTGGAGGTGCAGCAGATTGTACCAGACACCATCCTCTTATTAACCAGGATTGGTGGAGGGTGGGTGGGCTGGGGGACAATTTAGCATTAAAAGAAACAGACATGACATTGTAAAATGTCAGGATGTAGCCCAACTGATCCTCTGTGGGTAAACCCTGAACAATGCACAGCACACATGATCACAGAGTTAAGGTAATGACAGCAAATATTACGGATGTGAGTCTCGTCGTTCTTGCGCCCAGTGGTATGAGGTCCAGGAGCGACAAAATCGGCTTTTACAAATCTCTTTTTTAGCAGTTTGTCTGGAAACAGGACAATAGTTATGAAGTGAAAGTCCTTCAATCATTTCAGGCTTCTTGAAAGTCAACATTACCTCAAAATCAAGTCTTTTTATTCAGTGATTTAAGAAACTCCCAGATTACAATGTAATGTATGCATAATCTAACACTCATTGTCATTGTTATCATGTATGTAATCTCATGCTAGAAGTAGCATGTGGAATCATGTGAGGACAAAACACAGCTTTTATAGTTTTTTAAAAAAAAGATTTGTCTTCTGCACTTACCCGCTTCTTCAATGTTTGTGCATTTCTGGTACATGGAGGTGCGAAGTGTTGGCGTGCGCACATTTAACATGCGTATCTTATCCACGCGACCATCAAACACCCTTAGAGTGTGCTCCTTATCTTCATCATCGTGACAGAGGATTTTACTGTCGATGAAAGAGGCAAACATCTGAGTCTCCAGAAAACGAGACAGGAAGGGCAGATAGGGCTCCGGCTGGTCCGACAGGAAAGATGCCTAAACACAGACACACAATTTATTAACTCGTAAATAACAGAAAATGTAACTTCGAAGAACCGTTCCGTTGAAGAATTACCTTGTCAAAGTTCTGCATCTGGTCTCGGTTTGTGAACCAGGACTCTTTGTCATGGCTGGGCTGGATCACAAACACCTCATAGTCTGCAAACATCTGGGTGAACCTGTTGGCAAAGACCTCGCGTACATGGATGTTGAGCTGGTGCATCTTCAGCTCCTCCTCGTCACACTGAATCCGTGCATCTCTAATGCCACTGGCATCCTCTCTCACCTCCATCTGTTTTTGAAAAACAATAATTAAAGGCACAAGAACCAAAATGAGATGAAAGAAGGGATAGGAACGAGAGCAGAGCTGTGACTTATCATGTTCTCTTATTTGACAAAGACCACTTCTAAAACAACAGTGGTTGTGGGAATAGATACCATGGGCACCTATGTGGAATATTGGACCATAATAATACCAGGTTGTGGGAATAGATACCATGGGCACCATGTTTGCTGTTTCGTAAGCGTCAGCTGAAGTGATACACAGACAACTGTGTAATCCAATAACATTTTTTCTTCTAAATTACTGACTTGTTCATTTTACATTTCCTACTACTTATCTGGCCTTCAATACATCACTCAATTAGAGAAAAGTGTTTCCAACACCGAGAAATGCCATTATTATTTAAAGATTGTCCTTTTTAAATCAAAGCAGTATTGATAAAGAAAAAATACTTGTAATACATTTTTTTTACCCGTCAGCAGTAGGATCTTTACCTTCTCTAAACTGACACCTGTCCTCTTCACCAGAGCCTGCAGTCTGGCTATAGTTTTATTCTCTCTCAGCAGGTAAGAGTTCAGGGGTGAGGCCAGGTTGCCATTACATTTGTCAGAGACCACATCTACTGAGCAAAAGCCAGGGTATTTGATCTGGCTGTCACTGGAGGAGACATTTCCTTCTGGAGACACATCGAAGGACATGAGCACCTCTGAAATCTCTTGAATGAACTCCAGTTTGTTGGGAAACTGGGGCAACTCTTCTGGCAGTTCAATGAAGTGGTTATCAATGTCCACAAAGCACAGGTTAGCCTGCAGGAAGACAAGAAATACATATTGAAGAAAAAGATCCGTCTGTGCAAAAGTACGTAGGTGTATGTGTGCGAATGCCTGTGGGTGTTTAAGAATCTGGTAAATCTGGGTGTTTATTCAAGTGGGTCAATGTATATATTATAATGGTGAAATTACCAACAGTTCCCATAGTCATAACCTAAAACATCCAAATAACACTTGTGACTGATTTAAGAGTCTGACAAAAATAAAAACTGCCTGTACCTCCTGTGGAAGCTCCAGGTTGGTGCGGTCATCCTGTCCGTTAGAGTGGAGGCCCATGAGATATGGCACTGGAGCATCAAGGAAGTGGAGGAGGGAAGCAGGCAGAATGGGAACATAAACATGCTGCCACTGAAAGGGGAACATTAAGGCCGTGATGCTCTCTGCCACCGTCATCAGCCTTTGGTAATCTGTCACAAGCATGCAAAAAGAGATAAGACATTCATTAAAAATAAATAAAGAGAAAGCAAGAAAAACGCAAGTTTTAAAAATTACTTTTTCAATTATATTTTAATTTAGAAAAGTAGTAAAGTAATTCTATTCAAAATGTTTATAACCTCTGAGGTCCAAACATCAAATGTAAAAAGAAATGTTCTTTGAGAAACATCCGAGACCCTTGACCTTATGAGAATATTTACTGTGCGAACACATTTGCTCTCAGCCAGTCTACTTGTCTCCATGAAATTCCTTTTCCATGACTTCACACAGTAATGCTCTTTCAAAATTCCCTTCATTGTCATGCTTAAGGCAACTGCTGCGCACACATCCACACCAACACGTGCTCAGTCCTCATCTACACTTCTGCTCTATCTTATTAACACCTCGCATACACTCAGCAGCAGCAGCAACAGCAGCAGCAGCTCTGCTTCTCCTGTTATGGTGTCAAAATTCAAAGCATTCCTTGATTTGGTCATGTGCTGCCTGCTTTGGTCAAGCTGCTGCTTCCGCTTCCAGGCCAGGGATAAGAATACAAACATCAACTGGGTCACCGTGAGAAATGACATGAACACAGGTCTGAACACGGTTGCTCTGAACACAAAGAATAAAAATTCACAAGATCTCCTCGGTTATGCACAAACATGAGGGCGACCGTCTTGAATGTCTACCACCCAACTGCATTTGCTTTTGACACCAGAACAATCACTAAGGTGCACTACTGCTGCTCTGGCCCAGCATCAGTTTGCTACCAGACACCAGATAAACAGAAGATGACATCAGCCTCACATCAGCATCACTATTAAATTAAGTCCCTTTGACAGATGTTTCAAGCCTAAACATTGAACATTGAAGGAAAAAAGAGGCACAAAGTTTTCCAGATGGAAAACTGAATCACGAAAATGCAAACTTCTGAATTAGGATTAGGAATGAATTGAGAAGTTATAGATTATTATATAGTTGACAGAGTTTACACAAAAGACAAGGGATAGACGGTTGATGATGTGTGGTTGAAAAGCTGACAGATAAATAACTATGCTGAAATGCTAACTATGATGGGTTTTTATTTCCATTTTAGATTCTTATTGTTTCTCTCGGCTGACAGAACGTCACTCTCACTCTGTTAATTGTATTTCAGAATGTTTAAAAAGGGCTTTGTTCAACTGTAACATCCAGTTCTATGCTTGCTTCAAACAGCCTCGCCCTCTCTTCTCAAGAGTCCTGTGACAGAAATCACACAACTGAAAAAAGAGGAATTAATAACGAATAGAGGCTAAATTCAAATGTGTCATTGTGGTTAACACATGAGACACATACAGTGTGATGTGTTTACCACAACGGCAAGAGGATGGAGGCCGAATTTCAAAATCTTTCCTGTGGCTTTGTGAATGAGATGAAGAATAAGGTCCGGCTTAAATGAAATCAGTTCTGAATTACACAGCTATTTTAAGAACATAGCCCACAATCAACTCTTTATTTCCAGACCATCCCTCTCTCTCTCCTTCTCCCTCTCTCTCTCTCTCTCTCTCTGTAGTGTGTATTCAAAGGTCTTTTCCTAACAATCTCCTGTTTCTTCTTGATTCTACACAGCATCCTTCACACGTTCTGCAGTGATGAGCCTCGTGGGAGGAGAAAGGAATGATGTCATTTCCAGCCAATAACAATCAACCTGCACCACAGCCATCCTCCCTCTCTCTTAGTTGCACAGCAACACCACAGCTTCCCCCCTTGAGAGCTGCTTCCTCCTCCCCCCAGACTAAGGCGTTTGGTAAACCATTTGCCGTTGTAATGGATTCAATCAGTGGAGCACACTTTAAAATATTATCGTGTCCTGAGGCACAGACACACACTGTAACAAACAAGAACTGCGTGATGTAAAATGGTGTGAATCAGCAGGTCTATTAGGTTATCAACACTCACAGTGTAACAACCAATGTATGTAGACTACCGTTTTGACAACCAATTAATCATTTCCTAAAAATTTGTGTGGCAAATAAATCTCTACTAACAGGCCTCGAGGGAGGACCAGAGATGTCACATTTCATTTGCTAAAATGATTTTTTTTGGTACAGTCAAACTGACTTACCTGTACATGTCAATGTACTGAGTTCGATACAAATGTTCTAATAGACATTAGACAAAAGCAAAGCAAAGGAAAAGGCCATGACTAACTTCCTGGTGTTTTGATTGATGGAGGAAGCCGTTATAAGACCAAATCACCCCCTGCTTTGACCAAGGCTTCAAAACAGTCTAACACTGTTTTTCAACCTTAGGATCGGGTCGCCTGAAATGTCTAGTAATTGATTTTTAAAAAATGATCAAAATATTTTTTCATAGAATCATCATTCTATTTAAAATTATGATTAAAAAACACACACAATCTTAAACAACTGCATTCTTCCACTTTCACTGTGTATTTGCAACACAAAATAACAAAAATGATCAAAAATTAATTCTAGAAAAAAAAAAGTCCTGAGTGTCGCCTGAAATTTGGGACGTCAAAATGGGTCATAAGCCAAAATAAGTTGGGAGCCTCTGTGGCCTAGAAACTAACAGAAACTGACACGAGGTTTTGTAACTTCCTAGATAGAAATTCTGAAAGAAATGTTAAATATTTGTTTTTAAATATATATATCCATCATACAGGACAGTTTAATGATGCCAAACAGAAAAATCTTTATAACGTTATAACAGACTAGCTAGAAATGACTGAATGGCATTGCTATTAATAACTGCTTGCTTTTCAAGTGATTGTACTGCATTGGAAACTAAATGTCAAATAAAAATAAAAGTGATGCAGAATGTCGACTTACGCTGCGAGTAGAGCAGTATCTGCATTTCAAGCAGGGCACAAGTGAACAGCTGAAGAACGTTCTCCACTCCTAGCAGATTGAACATTTCACCAATGGCAAAGTCAAAGAGTGGCAGCTCAGATGTGCTTGGCCTCTGACACACGATCGGCCCGTAGACGCCTGAGAATTTGAGAGACCGCCCGGAAGGTGGAAGCGGCACTTCGTAGAGGATGTTGAAGATATAGCTCTCCAGTGGGAGTGGTGGGGGTTGAGGGGAACTGACGGCCTGGTGAAGCTGCAGCAACACTTTCCGGCTGGCCTGTGGGAAGGCCATGGGTGTGATCAGACAGATGCACTTTGAAACATACAGCGTGTCCCGGCTGATGTCGTATGAGTTGAACCGCTGCAGGCGGGAGATGGCCGGAGCAGCATGGAGTACGGGACGAGGCTGGGACTGTTGGTGCCTGTGCTCCTTGGGTCCCTGTGGTGAGGTGGGTGTGTGCAAGATGTCGTACTGCTCTGCATTGTGCATGTGGTAAAGAGTCTGCATAGCACTGCAGATCTGCTTGCTTGTCACCTCCTCGAAGAAGGTGAGGGCGAAACCGTATGTGCGAGAGCCATCCTCTCTGGTGATGATAAAAGAGTGGAACTGTGGTTCACGGGAATCGACCTGTGTCCTGAAAGACAGGCCCTTTGGCATGCAGAGCTGCAAGGGACACAATAACAAAAATGTTTTGTCATTGAAAAAAGTTTGACTAGCAGTAGTTATACAACCAATGTAGTGAATTGCATAAGAAATGTTTTTCTAAGGGCTTTATTTATGCTTAGGACAACAGCTTAATTTACTGTAGGTTTGTACTGTCAGAAGCACAGTTATGAGTAAAGTTTTTCTTGACATTTTTCCATATGAATTATTTCATCATTTGGATAAATCAGAAAAAAAAATGGTGTGAAACACATAAGTCTAACTGCTGTTACTTGACTTTCACTCACCGCAACTGAATAATTATTTTAATTCTTTTAATATTTTGACAACCCTAATTTAAATCTTTAAATGAGACATTTATTTATAACCACCTTTTCTAACTGGCAAATATAACAATGCTTTAGTTAAATGTATTTTTGGGTTATACACAAAAATACAATTATAATTACATTAGTTGAATCAATGTTCATCTACAATGGTGACAAACATCATCATTTTATCTGTTCAGTAATCTGTACCAGCTTATCACACTGCAAACACAAGAACACAATGAACTCATTCCAAAGTACAAAATGATGCAACCAAGCTCAATAAAGTTTATTACACAAGAAATACGAAATTTTCCTTAGAAAACAAAATAATTTCAATTGTGAAATAAGTACAATTAAGGAGTGTTTACACTTAAAAGAAATGTAAAGAATAGGATATCTGCCTTTAAAACCCTAATGATGCTTTTATACCTTTACAAAACAAACAAAACATTATTTTAACGTTATTTTAATTTGAGAACCTTATCATTTAGTTTCATGACAGAATGACAGTTGTACTGTAAGTTATGAATGCACAAGGATCATACCATGCCCACTGCATCCTGGTCAAATGGATTCCACTCGACATTGTCAGGATAATGTGCTAGAACTTTGGATTTAAAGGTTCTTCGTAAGGGACTCTGCTCAAAGTTCTCACCTAAAAATTAAAAAGAAAAAAAAAGGGAGAGACAGAGAGAGAAAGAAGGAGAAAACAAACGGGACAAACACTTAGCCAACATTTTTTAGGTTTAGCCCTGATATAAAATGATCAGAAGCAGGCTCAAACTGCTGGGGCAAATCTAAAGGGAGTAGCAAGTAAATATTTTGGAAGTTTGTATTGCATAATTTAAAGCTGTCATTTGCATTATCCTTGACAAAACAAAAAAAGGCTAAACCAATGTACATCTAATGCTAATAGCAATAACAATAATTGTTAAAAGGAACATAATAATTTAAGAAATTAACTTTTGCCATTTGACAGCTTTAATTGCAATACAAAAACACACAAAACAATCAATAGTAAAAAAAAAAAAGACAAACTGAGTTGATTTGAGCCCAGAGAAAAGCAGAAGTGATGCACATACCAAGGCAGTACTGAGAGTCATTCAGAGTGTAGGGGAAGAGTAAACATTGACCAAGCATTGCCAGCATAGGCAGTCGTAGATATGTTGGTTTGAGTGAGAGCGAGGAATAGAAAGCAGTGATTGTCAAGCATCAGCTGGTTCAGCTACTGCTCAAAGATGTAAAGGAGGAGCGAGGAGGTGGAGGAGGTCAAGGAGTCAAACCAGGAGAAAAAACAGAGTGCACATAACAGTGAGGTCCCAGCACCTGCGCAGAAATTAACTGGAAACTCAAAATCTAAAATGCAACACAAGTGGCGGGCGGGCGGGCGGGAAATAAACTGCGCCAGTTTGAGGGGGGAAAAAGCTGAGTTCAGGGTAAAGGGCTGGGAGTGTGTGTGGTGGGATGGTTACCTTCGTTTGCCTGTGCCAATTTTCCTCTGGCCCCATCTCTGAATTTAGTAGCCTCTATATACTGGCATAAAGCTACACAACAAATAAAACAAAAAACATTTCATTAAAGGCCTAGTTCTGGATAGGTAGCGCATCACTTCTCAACGCATGCAGACCCATCTGAACACGACTGTGTTTTACAACACAGGATCTGTGTCAGAGGGGGTAGGGAGAGGGGGGACCATTCTACGTGTGGGGTGAGAAGCAGCTGAGTGTTCTCGTAGACTGTCTGGAAACTTTCAAGTTAATTCTAGGTCGTCCCCTTTCAACCATCACCTGCAGAGAGACAGCTCTATCTATTTCCTGTACACGGTCTAGTATGAGTTTGTATGTGTAGAAATATGTTCGAGGTTCTATCCCCAGGCAGATAACAGCGTAAAATGGCTGAGCAGGAAACTAAATGGAAATTCCCAATGACTAGTCAGGAGGAGAGAGGTTTTAAACTTTAGTTTGACACCTCCAGCTTTGAGAACATGCTGACTGAACCATTTAAACAATGTCACTTCAAATTCTAAAATGCAACGTTAACATATGAAGACATAAGTGGTTTAACCTTTTGGTTACTTTCACAGCTAAACAACTCACATTAAGAAAACAAGGCCAAGAAACTCCCACTCTGACAACATCTTTCACACAGATCAAACTTGTTGTCAAATTGTTGTGCACAGTTAAAATGAAATAGGAATGAGTAAAACTGTAAAAGTGAAGACGAAAAAATATTCCTTAATTTTGGCTTTGGTAATTTAGCAAATATTCGGTAACTGATCAAGGAGGACTAAATTAAAATCTGTGCAGGTTGCCTCTTTATCTTAAATAAACAAATGTCAACAAACTCATCAAGAGTACACTGACACAAAGGTCAAAATCTAGAGTGAAGTAAAACAGGCACTAAATGATCTAAATGATTTGTCAGTTACAAAAAGGACAAAGTTCATGCACTTCTGTAATAACACTGAAACGTTAAAGTCTCAGCAAGTGGAGCAAGTCAGAGAAAATGTGTCGGGACAATGCAGTGTTTTTATAGGTTAAACTAATATACAGCTACAAAAAGCTAATAACATCATCTACTTCAATTCTAAAGTTCCATATCCAGAGCTGAAGTTGTTGTTTTAGTTGCCCTGGTAGCTGTTTTGCTTATGTGAAACGATCTGGTATCACAACCACTGAGGTCAGGAAATGGTAAACAAAAAAACAAAAAAGCCAGTTTTTGAAGCCTAAAATTATACTTATAACTATCTATATTTATAACTATCTAAATCTATATTTATAACTTAATAGAATATTCTTAAATTAATATTTAAAAACATTTGCGTAACATTATTATTAAAGTATTATTTTCAGATGGGATGAACTATAAATTTAAATAAATATAAATGAATGAACTCCCAACTAAACATTGCTTTGATGCCATGAGAACAAGGACCGGTACGAGTGGGTGTAGAACGTCGGTGTACTTTGGCGTCATGCCGTCCGTCTCGCTGTAAGCCAGGAACCACTCTGTGCTCACACCACTACCCTCTTAGCTCCCACAGCTTGTTCCTCCAGGCATCATAGGAATGTAAGGCTCTGACTGGAAACTATATTCAAGCAGGACTCGACATGACTTCCCTCAGCAGCACGTCGGTAAACTGTAGTATTACAGTAGCTGCAATGCTGAGTGGAACCGTTGCCGTCAGAGCATCATCGCTCACTTTCAGCCTAAAGTCACATCTTCTTCTCTCATCAGACACCAAATTTGTTTTTTTGATTATTATTTTTTGATTGTCACTAAAATACAAGCAAAACCATACAAAGGCTGTTAAAAAAGTTCATAGATTTTAACAGTCTTTTCTTATTTTATTGATTATAACTATATGTAAAAAACATCTCTAATAACAGGAAAATTGACTTCAATTTAAAATTTTAAAAAATAGTCAAAAGTTACAGTTCAATTTTTTACTTTTTGTTACTGGAAGATCAATCATTTATAATAGAAACGGTTGAAAAAAATTAATCCAAATATAACTTTAAAAAGTTTCTTCAAGATATTGTTGATCTTGTCATCATTTTACAGCCTGTGTTTGGTCTCTTTGGCATCATAAAAAAAAAGTTTGAAGTTCAATCTTCATCGGAGTGCAAATAACATAAAGAGCACCATCAGGACAATGTTACTGTACATATACCAGAGGCATTAATCAGCACAGCCTGAAGAGTCATAACATAACTTGAGATTCACAGGGTTGATTTTCAAAGAAGCTTGAAAACCACAAAAACCCCCAGTGTTTTGACATGAAAGTGCAGGTGTCAACACTCATTTACATGACGGGAAAAGAAGCTATTGGACCATCAAAGAGTCTGATGTGATCAGAGATCTGCACTAACAAGAGAGTTAGGGACATTTACTCCATATTAAAGAGAAAAGACACTTCCATCAATAAACAATGGAAGGATCTTGATTATCATTGGCAACTTAACTCAATTCAATGCTGTATTTAATGTAAAAGGTACACCATGTATCCACTTAGCTTTAACTGCACTTCTTTAACTCTTTGGGGCAGTGAATTATTTACATAGATACCCAGTACTTCCTGTAAGACTACTTGTGCTTATATCCTGTACGTTCAGATAAACATGAAGTGCACCTGATATCAACCATCTGTTAAACCAACATTTCCCTAATACATTTCACAGATGTTATTTAACAGACAGACCACAAATTTAACTTGGGTCCAAAATGAGCAAATGAGAGCGAGTGCATGAACAATCATGTTGTACACTGAAAACCAGCTTGGGTGTTGTGTCACAGACTGTGATTTGTTTGCTGAGTAGGATTGGGGGAGAGGGGCTGTCAGGAAAATTCAAAAGGATATTTAGCATTTGAATAGGTGGAGCCCTGTGTATAAGTGTACTTATGTTGCCCGTGAGACTGCAGGGTCATGCATATGCTAATCAGACCCCCGCATGTGCATCAAGCTAGTTCTGGCCATGTCGTTGTGTTTCACTGTATATAAATCTTTACTGCATACTGCTAAATAGGCTCCTCTTAGTACAATTGAGAGTTTCAATTTTATTTTCTTATGAAATTGTAAATTACTTAATGTAAGTAATGACCAAATCCATCCATTTGAGGATGTTTTTATTATTATTATTTCCCAGTCATTTCCACATCAAACTCAGTATTTTCAAACACATGTAAAACGACACACATTTATCTCTTAGCTCTAACAATGGAATTTCCAAACCATTTCCTGTCTTTGACTCAAAAATGAGAGTCAATATGGGCAAACCCCAGTAAATACATGTGCATAACAAAGCGGCAGTCTGCAGTAATGAGAGCAATTTACAGGTAAAGATTGACCACAGAGCCACAGCTACTGTTTCCTTGAAAAGCTTCTGTAGGTTGCACTTCTACCTTGAAGTACAGTACATGATTCAAATCTATAGGGGATATTACTGTGGTCAGAGGACAACCCACAGTGAACCCTGCTTTCGCCTGGTGACTGTTTGGCACCAGCCATTTCTGTGACCCTGAAAAGGATTAAGTGCTAGTAAAAGAGTGAATGAACGTATTGTAAGCTACTGCTGACACTTTTAAATCCAAAATGCTGCACATGCTGCTGACCAGCACAGGGCTTCAGCCAACGAAGGGGTTGTCATAAATTTTTACATTTTATATTTATATATTTTACTATTATATTTTTACTTTTTATTTATGTAATTGCTGACAATGGCTACAAAGATTCAACTTTCTTTCAGTGTGTATGTTTTTTTTATGAAATAATCCTACTTTCCCTAACATCCATAATGGTGTAGTACTTCAAATATTTGTAAGTTTGAAATATTTTGTGAACATCAGTAACAGGGCTATAGTGTTAACAATTACAACATTGTAACACAGCAGCTGGATACAGATTCCAAGGTGATGAGAGAATCACCTCTATGGTGTCTTTGACACATGTCTAAAACCAACATAGTGTTTAGGCAGCTGAGAATGTTAGATTCTGCTTATTGAGGAAAAAAAACATTTACAAACTTTACTATAAATTTATTACCACACGATAAAACAACAATACAACTACAAACACTTGGCATTGCTTGTTTAAGTGTGACATTTTTATACTTTTTTTAAAGCTACACTTTCAGGGGCGATAAACGAATGTTTACTGCGGAAGGCAGAAAAACACTGATCCGTGTAGTTGTCAAAGGCAGTTAATTCAAGTTTGGTAAATAAATCTGTATTTTGCAATTGTTTTGCACCAAAGGCATAGCATGTGATTTAAACATCTGTGTCTTATAAGTCTCTTCTATCATAATCAAGAACACAAATAAAGGAAGTTAAAAAAAGGGAAGTGCATGAGTTGAGTCTTAAGAAAACTGAAAGCAGTTCTTGTTGTGTTTTGAAGAAGGAACACGCTTTCATTAAACCACAACAAAATCCCAGCAGACTTTTCACCACCTGCTGATGCTGAGTCATAATTAATCACACAGATAATAACAAGAAGTCCATTTCATCAATCCTGTGGACATCAGCTGTTTAGGACTTTTTCTGTTATCACAAGACTAAAAGTCAGCAGAAAAAAAATCAAGAGGACAGAAAAACTAACTACTTGTTTGTTTGTCAGAAGCCAGGATTGTAATGGTGCCTAGAAACCCCTTAATTGGGTTAATGGCTACATATTTATGATACTTTACGTCAGTAGATTAACAAATGACCATAAACAGCAGTTTGGTCTTTAGTTACGCAAGGTGAGGTCTATGTTTAAGGCATTTAAGATGAAACCAAATTATCTGTAGGCAGGGTTTGTCCCAGAATACATTATCTGTATTAGAAACAGTGCAGTGGAAAACCCTGACATTACATGCAACAGAAATGCTGCTCCCTGACTTGATTTTACAACAGATACCTCTCCTACAAGTCCATGTTTCGGGTTACCATTGTCATCTAGAAAGACATTTGGCTAAGCATGTTATATGCTAATAATAACTTTTAGCTGCATTAGGGTTTTGCCAGTCACTGTTAATTTACCTTAAAGTTATTTTCTTCTTATCTTTTAAACATTTCCAGAACAACTCCGACGTGTTGTTTGGTCAAACACACTTTTTAGGAGATTACCTTTATTACCAAGACTTCTTTTTAAGTAATAAACAAATCTATTTCACCTGCACCAAAATATCAATGATGATCAGAGGCTTAGAGACTAGCCTAGGAAAAGACACTCACAGCTGTTTCTCACGCAGGCCCGTGTCTTTAATTGCTAACACGTGTAGATACAGAAAGGCTGACAACACCTAGTTTGCAATATGGACCTGGTCTGTAGGAATTGCAAGTGATGACAATGATCCGTCCCTCTGATGTCTCATCACTAATGAATCTATACGCAAACAGAACTTTTTTGTAGACATACAGTACAGGTATAGTTGTACTGAAGACACGGTCAGGGCAGAGGTCAGTGGTAAAAAATAAAGGGGGGCATTATAACCTGAATCAACAAAAAACAGCCAGCATGACAACATGTTTTGGGGCAATAACACGTTATTTTAACGGAAGGAAGGAAAGTGACACCTACAGAGACCATCATCCCATCTCAGCCCAATATCCTCCACCCACTGTCTTCAGAGCATGAATAATAATATTTGGAAGACACGTGGATGTAGGAGAGAAATGGAGGACTGATAAACAACCATAACCAGAAGACCCTGCCATTGAGCAAAAACATTAAGGATTATGAGCAACATGTGAAATACACTGAGCAAAATGGCACTGTGGTTTAGAGGTGATGTGGGAGGGAAAAAAGCAGTTAGTTTCAAAGATTTAGATCTTCTCATAATCAACAAAATAAGACAAATGTATCTCTAAATATGGATATACAACACTGGAGCCATGTTCTACAGTGGACAACATTGTATTCAAACTTCAGTAATACATGTAAAGCCAAAATATTCAATCATGTTAGTGACAATATAAAGTAATACACATTATGCACTATGTTGTTAAAGCAAAGAAACTCTCATGCCTTTCGCCATGTCAGGTTTGTTAGTTACCAGTGTTTGTCTGGTATGTGCCAGACATTTAAGGGTGTTATCTCATAGCTATGTGACTGAGGAATACCTGAAGGTCACATACATAAACCTTAGATAACACAGACAATTGTCAAATCTACCTACATTAGCACTAGTCATTAAAAGAAAAAGGCAAAAAAGGTATGTTGGCTAGAGTGATGAATATGAAAGTGTTTTTTTAACGTCCCATTAAATTCCCTGAAAACGGTTCCAAATCCCTGGGAAATATATTTCACTGAGGCCAAAAACCCATATTACAAAAATAAAGCGTTGTTTTGCAGTTAAGTGGTCCATTACTTTATGGTATTTTCGATGATACGTAAACAATTTAGCAGTAAACTTCACACTCAAACTATGGATAACGTCACAGCATCAACAACATAGTTAAAGGCGTAGCATATAACAATTACACATAAAATGATGATACTTGGGAGTTTTTCACAAATATACATAACAACTACAGTGTTACCTTAAGTAAATAGATTTACTATCGCGGTTATATTGTATTAACATGAGGATTTAAAACCGTTACATGCGCTTCAGTGTTTATAATTAAATTAACATCAACACAGCAGAACAAACGCCCAAATATTTATATTGAGACGAATATTGTAATAATAATTGGCACTGAAAATGTGAGAGTATTTATAGACAATATTTGAGGTTTTTAAAAAAAAAAAAATCACGTCAGCGAGTAGGGTCAGTAATCCTCATATCTCTGCGCTACAAACAGGCGCAGACAAGAGGAGCTGAGCTAGGCCTGTTTTTATGTTCTCTCTATAACCTAAATGCATGTGTAGCATATTAAAATAAACGACAGTACTTTACACACATCATATAATCTACTTAAAGACAACAAACAGTTGTTTTAAAACCCCCACTGTTTTGATCATTACTGTATAGATCTATTATTTATCCTCATACAGATCTAACGTTCTTACCGGACAGTTCGTCGGGTTCCAGCCCGCTTTCGGTATCGAGTCCGCAGATCACAAAGTAATCTGCGAACCTGCAGGAACCGGAGCTGAAGCCGGTGGTCATGTTGAGACTGGTCCGGTGGTAACCTTAGCCCCACAACAGGGAGCATATTAAAGGGGCTGGGAGAGGCGCTTTCTCTCTGCCATCCCAGTAGATGCAGCTACGACACTGAAAAGCTTTAGTATCACATCCGATACCAAGCTGGCGATGAGAGTAACAGTGCTTCCGGTACGACGCCTTAACAGTAAAATACTTTCTCTGCAGCGCGACACAACCACAAACACGCACCTGGTTTCACGGATTTCACGGCAGCAACACACATGTAGTTCACTAAATATATCCTTCTGTCCTATAATGTCAATCGTTTTTTAAATTCAATTTAATCTGTTTCTAGGTTGATGGAGTTTTATTGTTTCCTTTTCGTGACACGTCAACATGTTTTATGTTTTTAAACCAGTTTTATTTGTGTTTCTGAATTTTAATACAATCTGCACTGAAAAAATGTAGAATCTTATTAAATGAGGCATTTGATATTATTTTGAAATAATTTCTATTACATGTCTGATTCTGCATCATGTATCACTTTACCCAACGACTAAGAAATCAGACCTTTGCAGTCGAAATGCATTGTGGGCCACTGGCGACACCTCAGCTGTTATTATTTTACTCTAATTCATGTTAGAATGTCATACTTATAGTCTATTTGGATGTAGTAAATATACACAAATGATACATTATCTATCATAGAACCTTCATTTTTCTGTTTTGGCGTTCACTTCCTGTGTCACGACCTTTGCAATCTTTCTATTCGCTACGTCATCGACTTTGTGCGTTGCTTTCTCAACATTTCATATATCAAAATGTAATCAAAACAATACTTCTGTATCTGCACTTTTAACACCTTTACTCTCAGCGTGTTTCAGTGTTTATGAAGTATTGCGCTGCACTAAAATCATATCGCCACCTGGTGGCGCAGGATCCTTGCTTTTCTTGTGAATCTTGTTGAAGAGAAACAAACTCAGTAACAGGTTTGAAACATATTAACATGTTATTGAGTTTTCATTTATGGTTTGCACCTTTAACATTAACGAAAGTAGTGACAATTTGTAATTTTTTAATGATTTAATAAATAAAATAACAATTAAGACGTTGTGCAATCAAGAGTATGACTATAAAGTCATACGGGAAAACAGTAACATTCTCCAGTACAAAACAATACTTTGTTGTGAAATGTTAACAGGAGGATACATGGAGATAACTGATTTTTATTTCCGATGGTACAGAGAAAGTACAACATGGAGCGTTTTAGGTTTTCAATATTTGAGTAGATAAAGAAATAAAGACATTTCATCAAAGCTATCTTAGAGATTTAATCAGATTTTACATTTAAAACAAATATATAATGTCAGGTTAAACATTTTACCTCTTTGAAAAGGCAAAGATCGTAAGACAACAACAGACTTCAAGTGTACACACAGGTCCGTATGTTTTCATTTAGAACTGTAAAATAAATAAATGTATATTACAAAAAAACAGTAAGTCCTGCTAAAAATGTATGACATATGAGAGTAGTAAGTGTTAAGACATTAGGCCTCTCACATATTACGAGAGAGCATTTACAAAAATATGCGTACATTGTTTGGACATTACTGTCAGTAGAAAGCAAATGTCCTAAGATGATAAAACAACTAATCGTACATATCAACAAAATCTGACAATTATCAAAAATGTGAAGCTTCAGGACATTAAATAAAAGAAAGATTGAAAATGATACAAATAAACTTGTACATTCACTGCATCAGTGCTTCTGGTGAACACAAAATCATTTTAAGAAAAATTAGTTACCCTGGTGCTTTGGCAAAAAGAGAGTAACAAATATTTGAAAAAAAATCTTGGTAATTCTTAAAAGCAAACAATTTAACTAAACACTAATGAGAAGGTAAAACAAAGCAGATATCATAATACGTTACTTTTAAGAAGCAATACAAGACTGGGACACTTCACAGTCTGTTGGCAGTCTTACTGAGGACACTGGGTCTTCAGCTCTTCATGGCATAAACATGTGAAGCTGTTCACCGACGAAGCAGGCAATTATTGAAAAACGAACACACTCACGTCTAAAAATCAAACCAAAAGGAGATCACATCTTCACTGTTAGAAAAAAATATGTAAAATTACTGATAATTGGCTCTTTCAAATAAACAGCTTCATATTTTATGGTAAAAATGTTTTGTATTTTTATATTTAGTAGTTTTTAATATGTAAAATCATTAAATCGTAACTAACTAATTTGGTTATTTTTAGTGTACAATAGTAAATGCTAAGACTTAACCCTGCATATCAAGATGAGTGGCACTTACTACAGTCACTCATTTGCCTGGTTAAGTCAAATATTTCTGTCACAATTTCTTTCAGCTGTGCACTGGAGTAGTTGGACTTCTGATCCAAGTATATTTAAATGAATGTTGTAACCAAACAAGAAGAAAGTATGAGGTAATTCATGTACTACTGTCTGAGAACTAAGATGTCTATAGTTGCCTGAATAATGTAATGTTGACTACCATCCAGCCCACCAGAGGTATTCCAAACTACTGCGCTTTTGTTGAGTGTTTTGTTTTTCAACTTATAGTGACATTTTATCCATCTTAAAGTTGAGTCATAATAGCAAAATGCAGTTGTTGAGTGTTTTGTTTTTCAACTTATTTCAACTTTTCAACTTATAGTGACAAGCTTTAGAAAACACTAATTTCCCCCAGTGTTGCTCAATAACTAGTTTTCTACATTATTGTCAAGACAGGCAACGCTGATAACCAGTTCACGGTGGGAGTGGAAGTGGAAAAATATATACGTTGTTCTGATGAAAAAGAAAAAAGGAAATAAATGTTTCTTACATAGTTACAGAACAGAGATTTGGGGTTAATGGAAATAACTTTTTTTTTTAAATAAAGAGGCACACATTTCTAAAACCACAGACGGAAAACCTCTGTTTTCAAACTATACTAATTAATCTGTGAACTAAAAATGAAGCAGTGCTTTAATCACATAAAAAGATGCCAATGCTCTGACTAACAAGATGTGCCATGATCAACAATATTATGCACAAAAACTGTGCAAACAGCGTCCAGTTCTTACTTATCAGAAACAACCTTCCACTGCATGCAAGTAACACAGTGCTCTTGTCAGAGCCCATCATTTTGTCCAACAGTACCACACCATTTCCAAAAGCAAATTATGTGATAGCTGCGAGTTCCTGAGCCGAGGGAAGGAAGTTTTTTTGGAGCAGCCAGCAGATGAGGTTCTGTGGTTTTTACAGTGTTCTACTCAAGTTTCTTCCGCAGCTTTTTCTGGAAGCAGACGGGCAAGATGGAGATCACAGCCAGGATCCCAAGTACAGCCAGAGAATTCCAGGACACGGCCTCGCCAGCTGTGGTCAGTTTGTACAGTGTTGTGCCAGCGTTGATTGCTACAAAGGATGGAGGTGCCACTCCTTGGAATAGACAGGTTAAAAATAAAGGCAAAATCAGGAGGGAAAGTTAAAAAATCATAGATGGTTTAAAAAACGAATTACTGTTGTAAAATTTGTGTGATATATTAAAACCCTGTGCAAATTTCTAAACTAAAAAAACACTATATTGTTTAAGTTAATTATCTTTTCCTATTTGTGGATTAAAAAAGAAGTAATTCAGTAACATCTTACCAATAAATGTGCCGATGAAGAAAACTCCTAAAGGTACGTTGATGACAGGTGAGGTGATGTTAATGAACCAGTTTGGAAGAAACGGTGTTATCCTCAAGAAGATTATGTAGTTGATTAAATGATCTCTATGTCTGTCAACCTGATATAGAAATACATAAAAGGGACACAATAATAAAGACATCTTAATAATCCAATATTAATTACACAAATGAACAAAATTGTTGGTATTCCTCTGTTAATAAAAAAACAATGGCGCAACTCAAATTTACTGAAAATTAACCAATTAAAATCACACATTTCCTTTGAATTGTTGTGAAACAAAATCATTTTAAAAATTCATCCAAGTGTATATATAAGATTGTTGCAACGAGTTACATTAAATTATTTAATTAGCATTTTATAAAAAAATATATATCGATAGGTCTTTAGGTTCCAGCTCTTACCTGCTCAGATGTTTTCTTTGCTCTCTCCTTTAGATATTTGTAGACAATGGGTCTGCCCACCAGATATGACAGCATATAGCAAAAGGATGCACCCAGACCAGAGCACTGCCAACACACAAGTTTTAATGTTTGGTTTTTTTTATAATCTATGTGTTCTTACAAATGTTTCAACAGAGAAAGAGAGATTGCAATGCATTTGTTTTTAATTTCCCACTTTTTAAACTCACCAAGCAGACGAGGAAAAGAGCCAGTGGAAATGGGTACAGATATCCAGACAGGATACTGAGGAAGATAGATCCAGGGATGGCAAATGTTTGGAGGCTGAACAAACTGTCAAGGTCAACAACTTAACGAAAAACATGCAATCTTAAAAAAACAATAGACACACCTGTTAGTTTCATATACAACAATAATGATATTTATAAAGTTTTCTCAGAGGATACAATACATATGTTGTGAAGTAGGCTACCAGCACTTGGGTATAGAAGGTGTCTTTATATTTAGACAACACAGTGCCTAGAGCTTTGGCATCCTCCATGTCTTTGGGGATCTTTATTTTCTTCATTTCATCACTGAAAAAAATATTAAAATACATATCAGTTGAACATATTGCACATATTTTCATATTAATGACCTTTTTTCCTTTTAACATATCAATTACACACAACAGAGTGAAAATGCATTCTTTAGTCGGTATGTGCAGCTCTGGGGTTTGAAATAAAAATATTATCATAGTATGTAGTAATAGTGCAATTATGGAGTTTTAATCTCAGTCTCAATCATGCCTTACATACTCACAACAAATAAATTGATTTTTAAACCATACCTTTATATTTTTTTTAAATGCAATTTAATTAATGAATAATAAAGAATATATAAAAGTAATATAGGCCACTCACTCTGAAAGCTCTGGAAAGTTCCTGTACACCAGGTACATGACTGAGGCAGAGCCAATGAATATTAAGACCAGGATCAGTAGAGACATTCGTACTGAGCCAACTGCAGTATTTTGGACGACTGTGAGAGAGAAAAATAAAAAATGGCTGTAAACAGGGAATTTATTTTAACAATGTGAGGCCCAAACAAAAGCATAACATCATCTGACAACATGGACCACATGGATGATACTCTCTCCCAGCTGTAGTAATAAGGCCCTGCCACTGTTTAGAAATAGAATACCGGTAATTTATGTTGAAAGTCAAAAACATATATTTACTTAAAATATAAATGTGTTTTGCAAATTACTACTTTTTTAAAATTAACACCAGGGACTACTTAACAGATGTAGTCATGTTGTATAACATGCATAAACATAACCAACAGTACAGAAACCATGAAACTGGAGGCTAATCTTTTAAATACCATATCTTACATATATGGTATTTCACAACTGAGCATATTGATTATTGGTAAGGTTTAAATTAATGCATAATAATGCTGCCTACTTTCATTTACATTACTCGGGGCTTATGTTGGATTACTTACACTATTACTACATTCTGACAGATGGCAAATAAGCACAGCCATGGTCAATGTTACAAACACAATTATTATTCTATTGCAAACCAAGACCAATGGCGGTGCAACAAAGTTTCCTCTGAGACAATACGTGTAAAACATATGGTAAACTGTAACGAGCGCTCTCGTCATTGACCTAACATTGAGTTAACTGCCTCAGCTTTTCTGCTATGACTGTACAGAGACAGTTACTGTCATTTTAAATAAAAAATGTTGATACTTCTGGTGGCACAAAAATCAAAGACTCCAATGTAGTGATTGGATAAATATACATATTTTAATAATAAGATGGAGCACTGACTGCTGTATTCTATAGTATTATAGTATAGTAGGTATTAAGCTATTTAGCCGGTATGTATGAAGCTAGCAGTTAGCCATGACAGCTTGAACATACCTTTCAGCCCTTTTTGTGAGTCAACGTCATTTGCCTTCACCTCCTCCTGTGTCAATGCCAAACCGTCACCTTCTCGCTTGTCCCTTCGCTTTTTTGCCATTTTTCTGAGATAAAGCCGAGGTCACGAAGTCAAACAGGAAAGTGTAACACAACTGCGGCAAACGTAAGGGATACCGGTGTCTTGGGTCTTCCGGTTAAAAGGATAAATGATTTTCTTGCGCGTTCATGAAATTTCGTATCGCGAGTCTTTGGAGGAACTCAAAATAGTGATCGAAATAGTGCTTATTTAGCGTGCTCTTTGAAAGATTAGATGTTCTATTCGTAGGATCCGACATATTATTTTAATCTATTTAGTGGGGACAGTGGCGCTTGTCAACAAAGCGCGTGCATACGCCCTGTTACCGATCGACATGAAAACCTGAGGACGCATAACACCGGATATGGTACTGTGACAATCTGCTGACGTGTTTTACAAGATAAACTTTAACCTTTGGCTATATTGCTATATTTACTACACCGCCCTCTATGGGCTCCCCAACGTCATTAGCATCATTCACTTTTTGCATTTTAACATGGCGTTCAACCTCGAAGAAGAAACGCGTAATAATCTCGATTAAAAAGGTCTCTTCTCACACTAAGGTTTTATATATATATATATATATATAATGAACCAAAACAAGTTTGTGTTAAGTTTTCAGTTTTTTGGTATTTCTTTTCCATTGAAAAATATGTTTTGAAGAGAGAGAACAATAAGTCTTTCATCTTCCATGGCCGTCATGTTAATGAATTTCACCTGCCCTTTGATCTGTCTTTCATATCACTATTCCAGGGGTTGTTCACATTTTTCTAGAGACTGTTCATCAACTACTTTTCTATGTAACCACACACAGTAGTTTAATATGTATGCTTGGTCTGACTCTTTTGATGTGATTTTTTAGTCGGTTTTAAATGATTACAAACAGATAACATACGGACAAAAGGCATGAAACCCCATCGCAATCCCAACTGCATTTTCTGCAGGAAATACGTTTTCTATTTAAAGTTCCTTAAAGCGTAGTGCGCCTCTTACAATTTTTGCCAGGTAGTCTAAAACCTGTGAGAAGAATTGCGAGTTGACGCGTCAACAACAAATCCCAAGAACTACAGCTACCATGTTGCATTTGTTGCAGCCGGATGTTCGTGTTGCACAAATCTGGCGCTGATCTATCCGGGTACTCCATTCACTGCTTCCTTTCGCGCCGGGTAACCGGAGAGCTGTGCGTCCATGTGCGCAGTGAGTGGGAATTGAGAGTCCTCTGAAATATTCAAATCCGAGCCCAAACAGAGTCTTTGCAATGGATCCAGAGTCTTTGGTCGAGGCCCTTCGGGGGACAATGGACCCCAACCTGCGGGAGGCTGCAGAGAGACAACTGAACGAGGTAAAAGTTGAGAGGGTAGTATAGGGTATAGGGTAGTGTAATGTAATGGTGATGGCAGTTGTGGCGCGGGCTCGGCTGCGCTCGGGCCTGGGCCGTTCACAACATCAAGATGGTGCTATCACGTATACTGAGCTCCACTGCTGTTGCTGCTGTTATACAGTGAGAGCGAGTGCTCAAAGTCGTCATTAAGTGTTTGCAACGTCACCGTGACTATGGCTATTAACACTTATCCTCACACCGAGGACAGTAACACCAATCCAACACCCTTTAAATAATACATGGATGTCAACGTTTAGCCTGAGCCAGCTGTGCCGCTAATGCTAAAGCAGTTAGCTCTTCATGACATGCCGATGAGCTCGCCACACTCAGTTTCATTAAGGTTTTTGTTCCTATTTGATTTGACACGACGCCAGAATAATATTTCTAAAGTCTTTACTACTAGATTTCTCAGAGTACATACAGGAATTGCAACATTTAACAATTAAAGATGAGTTTGTAATATGTGGCTAATAGACGGCTAACGCAGCTTCGTAGCGGCTGCTCACGTGTCACAGTGACAAGCCCAAAATTATTAATTTTTTAAATAAAATTACCGAATAAATGTTCTTAAACAATGTTATTGTTATTATTTACATCACCAAGTCCGGCCAAACTATTGACTAGACATAGCAAATTAAGATTATCTGAAAATCTGAGTTTATTCTACGATAGCCCAGTCCCATGTGAGCCATGTTAGCAAATATTGCTTAGTTGTTACCGAGTTGTAGTTTCTAATCATAGTTCACGGTTAAATGATGTATAAACAAACCATGTTCCCGAAGGAGTATTGGTTTTCGTTAAAGTCTTTTATTATTTTATAAAAAAGTAACACGCTTTGGCAACAATTTAGTTGCGTTTTAGAAGCAAATCCTGAAGCTATTGTGATCAAGTCGCTTCTCCTTTTTAGTCTATAAAGGAGATTAAGAAACTAAAACAAATCGTGCACTTAAATGTGTTTAAATGATGTCGAATAAATTGTCTTCGTCATAGTTATGAGAGATGTTAATTTGCTATCTTTACACTATTTTATTTTTGTTTTCCAAATTGTGGTACTCTTTAGCTGTCTTGTTACTTTGTACAGTTTGTTTTCATCGTCAATTTGCGTATAATTTGAAGGTTGTACAGATTAAGGTGCCGACCTTTTAATTCAAAGTTAACTGTATAATTGGCGACGGTTGTCTAATGTATGGAGACCAGTGTCAGGGCTGACGGGATGAGGCACTGTTGAAGATGCTTTGATTTTTATTGGGAGTCACCAGGATGAACATGGATACAAAATAACCACATTAGGAAAAAATGTCAAAGGAGTATAATTAAATGTTAAGTTAATGTGCATGTAATGTGGTTATGTTTAACAAAACTAAGCTTATTTCCTGGAGCGCAAACTGGAGAGCATCAGCTGGATGCAGATGATGTGTTTGAGCGAAGTAGCAGCTGAATAAAATGACTAAAGGTTCCTAAGATTTTCACAGCCTTGATGCATATTCTTATGTTGTCTTAATTGGTTAGATGTTTGATCAGGAAAATGTAAAACATCTTCAAATCTTTCCATCAACCAAAGATATTTGGCAGTCTGTCACAGATAATTCATTGCATGTTACCTTTTGTGAAACTGAATTCACTGATGTTTTGATTTCATTAATATAACTTGTACAAATTGACATCAGCTGAAGCTTTGGGACTTACAATATTGCTTCAGTGGCGCTTTGGCCCAGAGGCAATGTCTCTGTCATTGGTGTGAAACCCCAGGGTTCACCTCCTGAGCAAGTTCGAATCCCGGTTAGAGCGGTTGGTACCTTCCAGTGGACTCACCACCTGCAGGAAGGTTTAGGTACGGTGCAATGTGATTTGGGTGGCCACTGCTGCCCCCGCAACCCGATAAGTGGATGAAAATGGATGGATGGAATATTGCTTCATGTTTGTTCCATGTGTTGCAATTGGTTTTAGTTCTGTTGAGGCAGCCATGAATTATTTGCTTCATGTATGCCTGTATACATTTACTAACAGATGCACAGTAACATAAGTGGGTCTGAAAGAAGGGCTTCATCTTAAATTAGAATTCAGTTGTGGTTCTGTGGATTGTGTGGAATTAAGTCTGGGTTTGCTCTAAATGTAAAGTATTTACTTAATGCTTGATTCAGTTGGGTTTGTTGTCAACTGTAAGATATTTTAAATTGCAGGGATTTTGATCAAGGCCCAAAATCAATTATGGTCAAGTTTTGTCAGTGTTGAAGTCTTGTTTAGTAGTCAGGTCCTTGACAGGTTCAGCTTCTAATATTGTCTGATTTTTATTATTATTGTTGCTGTTATTAATCTCACTTTAATTTAAATTCTTCTCGCCCTGCATTTCTGGTTATGTAAATCAGAAGTGCACTATAAGTCGACCCCAGACAACATGACTGTTGTCCTAAGCTATGCATGGATGTTTGGAAGTTGCATCAACTGTGAATCATGTTAAACTACTGGAGTGGAGTCGAGTGATTTCAGGATAAAAATATAGGCCTTGGGAAAAAAAAAGGTTACCACCCACATGTGCATGGTAGTGATGGGTTATTTCAATGACATAGCTGTGAGTGAGCGTTCACACTCATGCTCAAGTTATTTTAGGGGCATATTGTCTCCTGGTGGTGAATAAGCTAATGCTACTCAAATGCCTTTCTTTGAAATATAAGTTTATTTGCCATGTGAAAAATGTGTTGTTTTACTGATGAATAGAGGGTCATAGCAATGTCTGAATAAATTAATAACATTAAGTTTTCTTTCCTTTTTAAATGCAATATTCCTTTTTGTATTTGAATGCAAATACATTTTTGTATTTGTTGTGAACATATGAGTTTAAAGTGTACTGTGGTTTTAGTGGGTAGTGAGGTTATACATATTTATCACTGTTTTTGTATTACCAGTTGATATTTTTAAGACAAGGCAATGTGTTGGATAGTGCCAACTCAGTTACCTCAAGGTTCATACCTAACCAATATGTAAGCTTTAAACATGTGAAGCCTGAATGACTGTGGTATATTTGTGTCAGTTGCTTGGCATCCATGTTTATGCGACTGAATACCAACCATGACTTGCCAAAAATACTCTGAGTTTTGACTAACTCGAGAGAAAAAAAATCTGCACATGAATGTTTACTTGGGACAATGTCACTGTTGACACCCTGTTAACACTAATCTTTTTATAATTCTCATTTACAGTGTCACGCCCACGTAAACTTTGTGTCCACTTTGCTGCGCGTAACCATGTCTGATCAGCTGGATTTGCCTGTCAGGCAAGCAGGTGAGTCCAATGTCTGCTCCGAAGTGAGAGGGGGAAAAATACTGTTTATAATGCAATGAAAACCATTTGTAGCAGAAACTGAAGGGGGAAAAAAAGATACAACTTGAACAGCAAACAGACATTTTATGAAATGTCATTTGGTTCCTATTAAATATAAACTAAAGAGGCAAAACTTGTATAATATGCAACATTTTCTTTATTTTTGTCACTGATTAAGAGAAGTAGTTCAAATGTTCTACTTGGAAAAGTTAAACTGTAGAAAAGGTGATTTAACAATGGTATGGATATGACTCACCTTTTCTGTGTGGCACAATTTTAATGTGTGGACAGACACAATTTACTAATGCATTATTAAGTTTATAGTAGTTTATAGTAGTTTATTTTGTTTTAGTGTTTTTACTAATTGAAAATGTAACCACTTCAATAATAATTCATTTATTGTATTATTAGTTAGTTTGAAATAATCAGATTGTGACTAGTATGATGCTAGTATCTGCATCTTTAAGAGTTGTTTTCATAGGAACAATCGCTCTGCTCCAATTGAGCTTCCGATTAAATGTGTAATTGATAATGATACAGATGTATACAAATGTAATTATTATAGTCAATGTTTACACAGTACAGGTGAATGTGATGCCTCTGGACTTCTTAATGCATCAGGAGTTGTTGCCTCAGATGTTCAGTGGTTTTGTTTTGTTTTTTTTTCTTAGCTCCGATTAAGTTTTCTTAATGGTTAAATTATTAATCAAGCTCAGCTTCAGTCTCTGTCTTGTTTTGGCCCAGAGTCAAATACACAGAAGGTGTTAAAATGAATAAAACACCCCTGTTGCTTATCCTGACATGAGCACATTGATAAGTATGTTCTCTCTTTTTTTTTTTCTATCACAAATCAGTCAGAAATCATTTTGGAGCTCTCATCAGTAACTTGTTTATGTCAGCCATCTGACACTTGCCAAGTAGCCCTCGCTTCTCTGACTCACCACAGAAGTTGAGGCTGGGGCCCCCACATTGTCCCCATGTGAAACCAGCTCTCACCCTGGTGACACATTCAGAACTGCTGAAGCACAGGTGGAGAATGATTCCTGCAGCTTGGTCTTAAGTTCACATCACTGTGATGTATGTGATCATTAGGAGATGATAATGAGAGTGCACATTTGATTGGTGTGATTTAACACCAATGCCTTGTGCTATATAGCTTATCTGAAATGATGCTGTAAAGATGACTTGATTGCTTCATTCGTCTTCTGGGGTATTTTGTGCAGTTAGAAGATTTCACATGGGATCTGTCCTCTCTCTCTCTCTCTCTAAATAAAAGTTGGCACTTTTTAATTTTTTTATTGTTTTTTTTTCCTTTTTTGTCAAGGTGTAATTTACCTTAAAAACATGATAACCCAGCACTGGAGTGGCGGAGATGGTTCAGGCACTGAGACGCCTGTCAACAACATCCCAGACGAGGACAGACAGTTCATCAGAGATAACATAGTGGAGGCTATCATCCACTCCCCAGAGCGCATCAGGTAAACCTTCACCAGGAGGATGCTACTTTGTGTACCAACGTTCTCTCTCTGATGTCCTTTTCAACATTCTAAATCTACCTGCCTAACTTCCTTCAGGGTCCAGTTGACAACATGTATCCACCACATGATCAAATCCGACTACCCTGGCAAGTGGACAGCCATCGTAGACAAGATTGGTTTCTATCTGCAGTCAGACAACAGTGCTGGATGGCTTGGCATTTTGCTCTGTCTTTACCAGCTTGTCAAAAACTATGAGTAAGTCATTTTTTGCAGTGTCTAAACCTTTCTTGCATTAACAGAGAGTACACTGGTTCAACGTGCCATCTGTGTGGCTGTGTGTGAAACAGATACAAAAAACCAGAAGGGCGTCAACCGCTGGTAGCCGCCATGGAACTTTTCATGCCCATGCTTAAGGGTCGTTTTATCCAGCTCCTCCCTGACCACTCTAGTGACTCTGTTCTGATACAGAAGCAGATCTTCAAAATCCTCTATGCTCTCTTCCAGGTAGCACCACATTTCCTAGAACTCCCTCTCTGCTGAGCCTTTAGAATGTAAATATCTATAATTTTGGTTTTGTTAAACTTGACTTCTTCCCCCCGCCCCCTCCAAAAGTACAACCTCCCCCTGGAACTCATCAACAGGCAGAACCTGACAGAATGGATGGGCATCCTGAAGACAGTAGTGGACAGAGACGTTCCTCCAGTAAGATGGCATTCTATCATTTTATTATAGCTAAAACCTCTTTACATACTGTTGGCCATCTATGCTCTCTGGAGACTGACCATGCCCATGTTTGCAATGACTTGAACAGGAGACGATGCAGATAGATGAAGATGAGAGACCTGAGTTGCCGTGGTGGAAGTGTAAGAAGTGGGCCCTTCACATTTTGGCTCGTCTGTTTGAGAGGTAGACCTTTTATCATTTAATCTTTAATTTTGATATATAATTTCCATGTGCCTGTAATAAACCTACTTTCCATAAACGCAGGTATGGAAGCCCAGGTAATACAACCAAAGAGTACACAGAGTTTGCAGACCTTTTCCTCAAGGAGTATGCAGTTCCAGCGCAACAGGTGAGGTCGTAAGATCATGTGATGTCAGCAGCTGATCTCCACACAGACTAAACAGTGCTAATGCTTGTCATGCACCTGCTCAAATTTTAGTAACTCCCTTTGTACATTTGTGTCTAAGGTGCTGCTGAAAGTTTTATACCAGTACAAGGAAAAGCAATATGTGGCTCCCAGAGTTCTCCAGCAGACACTCAACTACATCAACCAGGGCATAGCACATGCCCTAACATGGAAAAACCTCAAGCCACACATCCAGGTACTTTGACAGTGTAACAAACTGTGAAACAAGAGCCTTCCAGCAGTTGCATTTTAAATCCTCATTTTATCCTTTAATGCTCTTGTGACACAAGGAGTGTATGCAGAGTTGTCTTTAATCAGCAAGACTATAGAAGAAATGAGTTGCATTTTGTTAACTTTTGAAAGATATTTCCCCTTTAAAATACTTTAATATCAAATTTGTTCCTCAAGGAGGATTGTGTAGTTTGCTAACAGCTAAACAAAGCACTAGCTTGATATTTATTTATTTATTTAGAACTAGTTGTTGCTGAGCAACCCTACTGTCCTACAATTGTACTATTGTGTTGTGTTGTGTATAGTGTTCTATTGAGCTCTTAAACTAATGTGGGCCTTTAGTTTTAGATCAAACACAGTACTAATGAGTTTGCTTGCTAACAGCAAATTGGCATCACTCAATACTGTGTGATAAATGGTGTGTGTACTTAGCTTTTGGAAACAAAATATTGGTATTGTAATGATAATATAACAAACCTGAGTATTTTGCTTGTTTTTCAGGGCATCATTCAGGATGTGGTTTTCCCTCTCATGTGCTACACAGACAGTGATGAGGAACTGTGGCAGGAAGACCCATACGAGTACATCCGTATGAAGTTTGGTAAGCAAGGAATGAGGAAGACTATTTCACAGGAAGCACTCTGTTCTTGGGTGACGACTTACTGTTGAATGTCCGCTGTTCTCTTCAGATGTATTTGAGGACTTTATCTCTCCAACGACGGCAGCCCAGACGCTGCTCTTCACTGCCTGCAACAAAAGGAAAGAGGTGAGTACAGAGGCTGGGGAAAAAGTTAAAACTGTATTTTTAACTGTGTCCTCAAATTTGTTTTTTACCTAATATACAATCTATTATTTTCCTTGCTATGTAGGTGTTGCAGAAAACAATGGGCTTTTGCTACCAGATTCTCACTGATCCGGCCACTGACCCCAGGAAGAAAGACGGTGCCCTTCACATGATTGGCTCCTTGGCTGAAATCCTGCTCAAGGTGACCAGCTCTCTAACTAGAGTTTTTAAAGCTCTAGTCTTTGGAATTGAATCCATTAACTTCTGCCATCGACTTGTCTCTTTACCAAGCATGTCAAGAAACGACATTCAGATTTTCTTTCTTCTTTTAAATTTCCCTAAAAGAAAAAGATTTACAAGGACCAGATGGAGTTCATGCTGCAGAATCACGTCTTCCCTTTGTTCCGCAGTGAACTGGGCTACATGAGAGCCAGAGTGAGTGAAAAGGGGCCAGATAATACAAGGTGAAGTGTCCTACGTGGCTCGTTCCACACCTTCTCACTGTCTTTGTTTCAACAGGCTTGCTGGGTTCTCCACTACTTCAGCGAAGTGAAGTTCAAAAGTGATCAGAACTTGCAGGTGGCTCTGGAGTTGACTCGCCTCTGTCTCATCAATGACAATGAAATGCCAGTCAAGGTGGAGGCTGCCATTGCGCTGCAGGTTCTCATTAGCAACCAGGAGAAAGGTGAGCAGCTCAGTTAGTTGACTGAACTACACAATGTTATTTTTTTCCTCTTTAAAAAAAAATAAGATCTATAATTAACTTCTAAAATGATTTTATTTTATTTCATCAGCCAAAGAGTACATCACTCCCTTCATCCGGCCTGTGATGCAGGCCCTCCTGCACATTGTCAGGGAAACGGAGAATGATGATCTCACTAATGTCATCCAGAAGATGATCTGTGAATACAGTGAGGAGGTCACCCCAATTGCAGTGGAAATGACACAGCACTTGGTGAGTACAATCATCACGCAGTCAGCAAGTGCCTGACTGGAAACCAGCTCAAACCTGCCAGGATAGAAATCTGATCTCAGTCACTTTGACTATGGTATTACTTTGGTACCAGATGGATTCCCCCCCCCCCCACCCACAGTAGTTTCCAGATTTTTTTAATTACATCACAAATATATCCTGACCTTAGAAGTTCAAGTCATTATAAAAGGAATAGAAACAGTTTAGCTCCCCCTCCCCTGACAAACAAACACACACACTAATTACAGTAGTTTCTGAGCTGAAATGTGTGAAAGTTGATGAAAGAGTTTAAACATTGATGTAACCAAACTTTAAAAACAGGAGACCAGATGCCTCTCTACCTCTGTCAGCCAAGAACAGAAATCTGAGGCTGCAGTGGCACAGACAGGTGGAGACCAGTGAAAAAATAGCCTTGTTTTGTGAATGTGGAATTCTAGTTAAGCAACTTAGAAATGCGACCTGCCAGGGACTTGCTCAATAATTCTAACTGAATTATTACTAAATACTGAAATGCCACTTCTGGTTATCTTGAAGTTAAACTTGAATATAGTATCTGCTTTAATGTAACAAATGAGTTAAAAAATAAATAAATAATCAAATCAACTGTTGTAAAGTATACTATTAAACACAAACTCTTTCTAATCTGTTAATAGTGCAACCACCTTGAGTATGGTTTTTATGTTACATTAAAATGTATTCAGTGTGCCACCAAAACTGGCAAATCCTGCATTGTAAATCAGTTATGTTCCAACATTAACATCTGTACTATTATTGTGTGTCATCATATTCTCTGCATTCTTTTTTTTTTTTGACAGGCAATGACGTTCAACCAGGTGATTCAGACGGGTCCTGACGAGGAAGGAGGTGATGACAAGGCTGTGACTGCCATGGGCATCCTCAACACCATCGACACACTTCTCAGTGTGGTGGAGGACCACAAAGAGGTGAGCAGCTGAGCTGCCAGTCATACTGCCCACACACACACACACACACACACACACACACACACTCTCTTTCTCTCTCGGCTAATCACTCATTTCGGTGCCACTTCCTCTGCACATGCAGCTCTCATCTGTTATGTGTGGTTCTTGCCAAACACACTTGAGCCACCCACCAACTTCTGGGAAGCTCTGTTCTCTTCATGTTCAAAACGATTCAAAACCAGGCCAGAAATAGAGCTGGGGCGAGCTGCCATTATCTTTCTTCACACAGGGATCTGACCGCATGTGAACCAACATTTAGACTTTTCAAATTGAGGACATTTTTATTTAGATTTCATTTAAGTTCACAAATGTTTGGATTTTTCTACAAAATGTTTAAGAGGTGTTGCTGATTCTTAATCTTTACTGCGTTATATTTTGTGATTCAACTGGCTGTGACTCACTGAGCCAATAAAACAGCTTCTCAGCTCCTTGTTTTGCAGCTCATTATATTAATGCCTTTGCAGATAACCCAGCAACTGGAGGGCATCTGTCTGCAGGTGATTGGCACAGTGCTGCAGCAACATGTCCTGGGTAAGAAGAACCGGTTCTTCTTGTACTTCCACATGCCACCTGCATGTTGCACTTGCGTCTGCCTCCCTCAAAACTGACCTACAAGTGATAAACTTTTTCTTTTTTTCCAGAATTTTATGAGGAGATCCTGTCTTTGGCACACAGCCTGACCTGCCAGCAGGTGTCGCCACAGATGTGGCAACTCCTTCCTTTAGTGTATGAAGGCTTTCAGCCGGATGGGTTTGACTACTTCACAGGTGAGTGTATACTAATACCACATCCACCAATACAAATGTTTTCTGGTGACATAAACTAAATGTGTAATTATGTATCCGTCTCAGACATGATGCCACTCCTTCACAACTACGTCACAGTGGATACAGACACACTCCTGTCTGATACTAAATACCTGGAAATTATCTATAGCATGTGCAAAAAGGTAAAACAGGAGGCTTGTTTCATATTTGTAACTGCAGTATGCATTCTAGAAAATGAGTTTTTGTTTTTATTGTATTTAAAACCTCTTCTGGTCATTTTGTCTAGGTCTTAACAGGTGATCCAGGCGAGGACCCAGAATGCCATGCAGCAAAGTTGCTGGAGGTGATCATTCTGCAGTGTAAAGGCCGTGGCATTGATCAGGTCAGTGTTTAACAAATCTATTGGTAACTGAGAAAATCGTGCACTCATAACAAAACTGTACATATCGTGCATCTGTTAAAATAATAATAATAATATTGTGCACTTATAAAACTTTATTTACAGGTTGTTCCTCTGTTTGTTGCTGCTGCATTGGAGCGCTTGACACGGGAGGTGAAGACGAGTGAGCTGAGGACTATGTGTCTGCAGGTGGCCATCGCTGCACTTTACTACAGTCCTCCTCTTCTCCTCAACACCCTGGAGAATCTCCGCTTCCCCAACAACACAGAGCCAATCACAAACCACTTCATCACTCAGTGGCTCAAAGATGTCGACTGTTTCCTGGGGTGAGATCAAACACAGACAATTGACATTTTAATTAAATACCGTATCTAAACTATTTAAGCACAAGTGAAGACTGAAATCCTGACTGATTTCTTAATATTTGCCATTACAGCCTGCATGACCGGAAGATGTGCATTCTGGGTCTTTGTGCCCTCATTGATCTGGAACACAGACCTCAGGTTGTGAACCAAGCTGCAAGTCAGCTTCTTCCAGCAGCCATCTTACTCTTCAGTGGCCTCAAGAGGGCGTACGCCTGTCGAGCCGAGCACGAGAATGATGATGATGACGATGATGAAGATGGAGAGGACGAGGATGATCATGGTGATTTAGACATTTATGACGCATTTATCCTTTAATCAGGTTTTCTGCCAGCTCACATGATATTCAATGGGGGTATTGTAATAAATGCAGCTGAGCTGGGCAGCGATGAAGACGACATCGACGAGGAAGGTCAGGAGTATCTGGAGATGCTGGCGAAGCAGGCAGGAGAGGACGGAGACGATGAGGACTGGGAGGAGGACGATGCAGAAGAGACGGCACTTGAAGGCTACACTACAGCTGTAGACGATGAAGACAACTTGGTGGACGAGTATCAGATCTTTAAAGCCATACTGCAGAGTAAGACCAGAAACTCTTTAGACAAATTCTTATCATAACCATTGTTAACATCATTAACATAAAGTCATTATATCTCACCACCCTGTGATGCAGACATCCAAACCCGGGAGCCAGCATGGTACCAGGCACTAATACAAGCCCTTGATGAGGAGCAGGGCAAACAGCTTCAGGACATCGGCACACTTGCAGATCAGAGACGGGCAGCACATGGTGAGCACCGGCAGAGACTATAAACTGGAAATGATCAACTGGTGGCCTGTGGGCCAAAATGTGTCCTGCCGAGCCTTCATATCCGTCCTGGCAGATTAATAAACATCAAATAATAATGTTAGACAAAATGTGAGTTTTATTTCATTTATTCGTGTCCGGCTCCTGAGGTGTCTATAAACCGTGATTCAAAAAACCGTCGATGAAATAACATGTTATTTACTGTCCTATTTTTTACAGTTTTTTTTTTTTTTTTTTTTTTTATAAATTCTACCAATAACAACACATTGACCTGAAATGATGTTTAACACACTGCACAGCATTCACAAACAAACATCAGTTTGGACATCAATAATTTTTTCTCTGTAGTGTATTTGATTAAGTGCAGGTTGTGAATGGTTGTCAGATATTGTTCCTGTTCCTTCCAAACTCTTGAATTGGACTATCAGTTAAATTCCCTCCCTTAAGTAGGGTCTAAGTGAGCTTATCGCGTTTTGTTGTCTCATCTCTTCACAGAATCCAAGATGATCGAGAAACACGGCGGCTACAAATTCACTGTACCAGTGGTGCCATCTAGTTTCAACTTCGGAGGCAGTGCTCCAGGAATGAATTGAGTCGCCTGTTGTACTTTTTTATTACTCTGTGACTGATTGTAGTGAAGTGAAAAAAAAGCTTGTGTTGTTCCCTTAAGTAGTGGTTCCAGAACTGGTTCTTCTCAGTCATTCTTCAATCTGTCAAATGGGAATTAGCACCAGAAGATGTGGGAAAGCAACCAAATGCAACCAATGGCTGGGGAAAACAAACCAAGAACTTGAGCACGATGTGCAAGAGGAGAAGCTCTGAACAACGTTGTCTTCTGGAGCCCAGTGAGGAGAGGAGACCATGACGGCAACTCTGTTTTATTTTTTTTTTCCACCTTAACAAAATTAGGGAGAGTAACAGTTATCAATTGATAATGGGACTAAATATTTCATTATCACTTTTGTGGCCTAATGGCTCTAATAGGAATTTACCTCTGGTCATGGTTGATATCTGTTATTTTCTGCATAAACGCTCACGTTTATGTACATACAAGCCAAGGTTATTTTGTTTTTCTTTTTTTTTTTTCAGGTAGCCTTGAAAAACAACCAGAGGCATTTATAAGGTGTCGACAGCTGTATTCATATGTAGCATATTGGATACTTCATAGCACTATGTGATGCCTGATCTCTGTAAATTAATGACTAGCACTTTCATATTGTTCAGGTTCTCCTAGCCTTCTGTATCAGACTGCAAATTTTTTTAAAAATTGAGGACTATTTAAAGGTGTAAAACAGCTGTAACTTTGTTATTTAGAGAGCAACTTCTTAACGGCTGGTTGTCACGCATCTGGTTACAGAGTGTATCGTTGGGCAACGCGGAAACATTAATTTTTCAGGAAATAAAAAAAAAAAGGAACGCTCTCGGTGTTGATTATGGCTGCAGGACGCGTTTGTGAGCACTGCAAGTACAATTGGATACATCACTGAAGAATGTACAGTTGGACTAATCGTGAAGGTCTCAAGCTTTTGGTTGGTGTATGGATGAACTATCTATATATACAACAACATATTAAAAAAGCTAAGGGAATTCACGACCCTGTCTTTTGTTTCTTTGTGGAACTTTGATGAGATTTGCAGCAGGGGTCTCCAATGCATCCCTTGCAAGCTACCAGTAGAGAGTAAAGGAAAGTATAAAGTCATTAGAAGTATAACATGTTATGTTTTATGATTTTGATAATTTGTTATTCAATGTAGTGGTCCTTGATCAAGCGGTAAGTTTATTTTATGAGTGAAGAATCGCGATTTTAAATGTTGTCTCGTACATTTTTATTGTTGACCAAATAAGCTCTTAATATTTTTTCAATTTCTTTTCCGCAGAATACCGCCGTCTACTGGTCAAAAATAGCTCAACCGACTGTACAAGTGTTTTAACAGTCGTCACGAGAGATACGCAGCATTCACGATATGCGGTCGCAAACTTAGTTACACGGATATTTAACAGTAGCAAAATTATAGTTAAGGTTGACACTTTTTTGAATCAGTATTGTCATGTCAAAAAATATTTAAAGTTTATTGAATTCAACTAAGATTAGTGCGATAATTCTGACAGCTTTAATTGAAAGGTACTATTGCGAAAAATATCAAACCAGAGATATTGATTTTTTACAGTGATGTAACAAATAATTAACCTTCCGTTCTTTGTTAAAATATTTAGAATTGTATTTGAAATTCATGTAATATACCTAATTTAATTAGTGCTGTTGATAATAACGTGACACAGTGACTTGTTGGAAAGTCAATAGTGTATATTAAATCCACTATATATGATATTAAATATTAAAAATATATTACTTAAGTAAACTAAATTTTGTGTTCATTTTGTTTTAGGGTGACAAAAATCCACCAGCAGGGGTCGGTGAAGGGCACGTGATTGTTTCATCACATCACATTCGACGAGAGAGATTTATAGCAGCCATTCTCAGGTGGAACTGACACAGAGAGAAAGACACTCAACACCAACATGTGGCATCGAGAGGAGCTGCTGAAGTTCATCTACCACGCCTTTAATGCCCTGCAGAGGGACCACCGGGGGAAAGTTCCCAAATCTCAGCTGAAGGTCAGTGTTTTTTGGTGTAAACTAGTTTTTACTGTCCCTCCAATGAAGTACTCGAATGGGGTGCTTATCAGGCAGAACCACATTTCTAATGTACATCAAGCTAGAATAATAATTATTAGCTGTTAGCCTTTTTATGTCTAGGGTCTAACAAGTTAAGGAAATATGTACAAACTGGAGTTTTAATACTTCTAAAAGTATGCAGTAGTGTGATTTATTTCTGCAGTACTTTGTTTTGCCCTTTACAACAAAATAAACTCTCTCTGTATTTCTTACTGCAATGTTACTTTTTACAAGTATTTCTATTTTTTTGTTATTTTTTGTTTCCATATATGAAACAAAATGAAAATTATGAAATACAAATATGTATTAGGTTAGTAATCACTCACTGTGATACAGAATAATGCAGTATTCACCTGCTTTAGACCTCAAGCTCTAATGATATTTGTGCAGCGTCACCGAAGTGTGACACACTTTCGGGTGGAGTCTTGTTTGACGCAAAGGAAAGTGTGTTTGGTCTCTGGAAGAAACCCAAGCAAAGCTTGATCAGTGATGTGCGAAAATGTCAAAAATGCTTCATGTTTGACCTTAAAACATTTACATACAATATTTTAAAACACTAAACGTTTGTCAAAATAAAGTAAAATGTAAAACGACATCTCGAGTGAAGGACCGTAAAAATTGTTGAAGTTTCTTCGCTCCTTAGTGGAAATATAATGTATTGGTCAATGAAAGGAAAAAATATATAAAATAAACCATAAATATTTTAAAATGTCTTCTTCTGTATTTGTAGGTGTTGACTCACAACCTGTGCACCGTGATGAAGATCCGTCTTGACCCCACAATCCTTGAAGAACATTTTAAGGATGACAATAAAGGGCCTCTGTCCAAACATGGCTACATGCCCTATCTGAACAAGTTCATACTTGACAAGGTAACGATAATAATTAGTGCTAATGAAGTCATTGTTAACACTTTTAATTCTTTCAACTCCTTAAAGAGAATTATTCACATTAATAAGTTAATGTAACGTTTATATTCAGATGTACAAGAAGAAACAATCAATACTTTTAGCATTTCGTGTTAATTAAGTGAATACAAGATGCTTATTCATGTCAATAAGCACATGTTCACTAATAAAAGATAATGACTAGTATACCATTGGTGCTGATGAATAAATAAATACTGATGATTAAGGATGCTCAAACAGAAACTTTTATTGATAACAAACCTGTCAGTGTATGCGCTGTAAAACAAACTTTCACCAGTGTCTCGCTCTGGTGGTTTTCCTGCTTTTTCTTGTCACCAATGACAGGAAAAAAAAGACTGGTAGTTGTGAGAGAGCACACAGACATATGGAACTTTGACTATCAGACTTGAAACTGTTGTTTGGGCTCACAGGTGAGGGAGGACTTCGACATACTGGCATTTACAAAGATGTGCTGGACACTGTGTTTCAAGAAAAACTACAACAAACCTCTCATCATTACGGAGGACGATGCCTTCAAAGTCTGGTGCATTTTCAACTTTCTGTCAGAGGACGAATATCCACTAGTCATCATTATTGAAGAGGTGGAGACTATAATACAACCTGTTGCCTAAGACAGATACAAATGTATTACCTGGCCATTGGAATGATTTGGTTTTTAACACTGCGTGTCAATGTTAGATTGAGTTCTTTCTACGAAAGCTGGTGGAGACCATGGGCAGTGAGTGGAGTCAGGAGAAGTTTGTTAATTACAAGCAGCAGCTGAGTCCAAGAAACTGCCTGACGGCCTGGGAGCTGGTAGAACTGGTGGGAATGGATCATTTCAGCCTGGGCCACCAGGCCCTGTCTGTGGGCATCAACGAGGTCTTCCAGGAGCTCATATTGGATGTTCTCAAGCAGGTCTGACAGAATCAAATTATTTATCCCTTTGTTGATCCCCTTGAATTGAAAACATTTATTTAAATATCAAAAAAGTAGGTTGATTATGACATTTTTGTGATTAGTCTAGTTTATGTAACTGATACTGGGGTTTTTTTCAGCCAAAGATTTAGTTTCCTCTTTCTCTGTTACTGTTTTGTTTTGTGTTTTAAAGGGTTACATGATGAAAAAAGGCCATAAAAGGAAGAATTGGACCGAGCGCTGGTTCATCCTTCAACCCAACTCACTGTCATACTATGACTGTGAGGATCTGGTAGAGAAGAAAGGAAATATTATCCTGGACCGAAACTGCTGTGTAGAGGTTAAAAAAACCTTTTACTGTTCAATCTGTTCTGGACAAAACATAAAGATGTGTCTTGGTTTTATATCAGAAATATAATCATCTATCATGTCCGAAGAAAACATTATTTCTTTTAATCGCCCTGTCCCTCAGTCTGTGGCAGATAGAGAGGGAAGAAAATGTCTCTTCGTTATCAAATGCATTGATAGAAGCTTTGAAATCAGTGCATCAGATAAAAAGAAGAAACAGGAATGGATTCAAGGTCTGTCACACTCTACCTTTCTCTAACAACAACATCATCAAAGCTGATGGTCTTTACTCTACCTGTTGGTTGTCTGTATAGTTGTTGTCTTTGAAGTCTGAAGTCATTATTTATTCTTCTACATGTGTGTGTGTGTTTTGTGTGTTGCAGTTATTGAAATGTGCCTCTTGCATATACGGCTGGGGCTGCGGTCTCCTCATCGTGACGCTCGACTACGGCGCAGGGGGCTCAGGCAACAAAAACAGGCAGAGGAGGAATTCTTGGTGGAGACTATGAAGCAGCTTCAGGCAGCAAACGAGGAGAAACAGTTGCTGCTGGAGGCAATGGAGGAGGTAGAGTTCAGTCCTCTAAGTCCACCACACTGAAGCATACGTGCAGATTAACTGATCAACTCATTTTACCCTGACATGACATGCTGACATCTGCTCTGTGACCAGTGAATGAAACATAAAGTCATGTTAAGATTTTTATTTTAAAAAGGAGCGCTGTGAAGATGGAGGCAGAGAGTAAACCAAACAGCATCCGGAAGATTCCAAATACCTTACATAACAATCTCAAAAGTTTATCAGGATTTTTTTTACAGATACTATATTACCTACTCCAGGCCTATGTCTCTGTGAATTTATGATTTTACATAAATTGCAATCAGATGTAGATAAAATGAGAGAGGATGACAAACAGTGGTACAGGTTGATGGGATTTCTGTGTGATTGACAGCTGAATTATCCAATAGTTCTATAGCTTTATCAACATCTGCGCCAAGATTGTGACAATTGTGACTGAAGTGAATATTATAATATGTATTCTTTCACTCAAATGCAATCAATATTTACAAAAAAAATGTTAAGATTTTTATTTTAAAAAGGAGCACTGTGAAGATGGAGGAAAACACGACCATGACAGAATAATTGCAGTTATACCACTGTATGGTGGATACGTTTGTTGTACAGCCATAGAATTAGGTTATCTCAAGAATATTTGGATTGACCTGTTAATTCTTTTCTTTTTAAAAATCTTGATAGTACATTTCTCTGTTCTATCTTTGTATATTAGGTGGTAATACGCCGATGCAGTAGACTAAACACTGTGCAAAAAAGGGAAGTAAAACCTTGATCGCGAAGGTAACTGAGAAAGCATCTCATCTCAGACCTTTCACTTCTCTTTTGTCATGCCACCAGATGTTCCTATACTGTCCCAAAAAATAAATAAACAAATAAATCGGCTAATCAAGTACAACCAGTACACCCAACTTAAAAATACAGCAGATGTTCAGCTTCACAGAGTATAAAAAGTACAGAATATTTTCCCTAAAGAGATCATTAGCCTATCAGCCCCCGCAAAAGACACACTGTACAATGAAATACTACTATGACTGAAACCACACACACTCAGAGAACTTTTTAAAAATCAAATGTACCACTAGAGGGAGCCCAATCACCGCCAGTGGTATACTTACTTTAGTTTGAGTAACACTGGTCTATAACAGGATTTAATACATATTAATGCATTGTTATTCACTTATATACATCATTATTTGAATCAAATTTAAATGTTAACTGTTGGTAATCAAAATGATGTGAGATTATTTCACCTGTTAAGTCGTACTAAGTGTACTTTAGGATCCTGAAGACATGACACACCCAGTGTAGAAACCCAAGGTCATCAGTTTAGCAGAGGTCACAACTGCCTCTTACTTTTTTGTCCTTCATAGAAAGTGAACAAGGCTGCAGCTAAGGCAGCATCAGAGGTGGACATGAGGAAGAAGACACAGCTGGATCTGCAGGATCGCTTCAGACTGGACCTGGACAGAGAGAAGATGGTGAACACGCTACACTGCTCCCAGAATGAAAATTACATTTGGTCTTTATTTTTTCAGTCTGAAAAAAATCATTATTTCTAACAACTTATTATACCTTATATCTAATTTAATGGCTATTCAATAAAATCCTTAAGTTAGTTTTCCTATCTGCACAGACAAATTTAATTGTGTGTGTGTTGTTGTTGTTCAGTTGCGTCAGCAGATGGAGGAGCAGATGGCTAAGAAGTCAAATGAACTGGACCAGTACCTGCAGCGAGTCCGTGAGCTGGAGGACATGTACCATCGACTAGAGGAGGCACTAGAGGATGAGAGACAAGCCAGACGGGAGGAGGAGGACATGTTGAAACTGCAGACAAGGTATAGACACACGGTTATTCTCTTCATTTTCTATGGAGATGTAAGGATGTAAAAAATAATTTAAGTATTGTTAAAAATAAAATTGTTCTTTTTCCTTAAAGTCTGATATATAAAAAATACAACTGCACTGGGATATGAAATTTTTATTTCATAAACACAACTATATTTAATATAGATTTTCTTTTAGTTTTTTTCAGTTAATCCGCTCACAAATGTCTCTCGTGTCTTTACTGTTGTCTGTGAACGATTTCTGTTCTCTCTTTTTTGGCATTTTCGTCCCAGGCTGCTGGAGGAGGAGGCTGGAAAGAGAGCAGAGCTGGAGCAGATCCACCTGCAGCAGCAGAGGGCGCTCTCTCAGACTGAGGCGGAGAAGCGGGTGCTGGTCTCTGCACAGTTGGTAAAGGAGAGGGAGCTGCAGAGTACCATGCAGCAGCTGGAGAGACTGGAGAAGGAGAGACAGGGGGCAGTGGAGCAGTACCAGGTCAGGCCACACCACAAGTGTTAGTTCTCAGATCTGTGGATTAATTATGGACGATTAATTATCAAATTAAATTGTATTGATATTAGGCTTGAGGGAAAAAAACAGTATAGGGCTCTACCTCATACCTAGTATAAGTAGAAGGATTAGGGTCAGGATTCGGGTTAGAGTTAGGGTCAGCGTCAGGGTTACCCTAACCCTAACCAGGTGACATTACTGCTAGTTCCATTAGTAATGCACTTAAAAGTTACTTACTTCAGTTAAAGACCAGTTCTAGTGGAACTAGCTGTAATGGCACCTGGTTAAAAATAAAATATTTCAAGAGTCACAACTCTCTAGTTGACCAAGGAAAGCTTGGTGAATTGGTGAGTTTCTGGCATTCTCACAGTGTACATGTCAGTCATCATCTTTTGACCATTTACAACATCACCTCATTGCCTCCCTTTTTTTCATTAAAGAATGTGTCCAGAAAGTTGGAGAGAGCCACTCAGAAGACAAAGACGTGGAAGGACAAGGTGGCTAAACATGAGGGGCTGGTGCGGCTCATCCAGCCAGGTAAGCCGTACGACCATTGTTATGATTAGTGGATAATTTAATATTTATATAAGAAGGCGGTGCAGTGTGTAAAATGGTTCTCTTGGATGCAGCACGTTGAACATTGGTCGCACAATGATGTGTTCTTCTGTAGTGCTTTTATGGGGATCTAATGATGACTTTGTGTCTAAAGAAATGTTTTCGATCCTCTATCAATGTTGTCTTTCAGGTCACAAAGTGAATCAGAGAATCACCAACTGGGGCCCAGCATCGGTTACTGACACTGAGCTGGAGATTAGGAAGAAGTCATGGCAGAACAGAAAGAGCCATGATCATGATTGCTGAAGCTCTAACTGTTACATTTTAGACCTGAAAACCTGAATCAACATTGACATAATGGCTGGAATTTTTTATTATAATTATTATTATTTGTTAACTTAGATATTGTAAAGATGACGATGATGATTGCCCATTTGTTTGTATCTTTGGGAAAAATAACAAACTAAACCTCAGACCTTTTTGCTATATTGATGCAAGTTAATATTTATGACCGTGTCCACAAGATGTCGCCCCTTTAACACGATCCTCAGGTTGTTATTTGCAGAGAAGGAATAGAGGTCATTGTGTTGATGCTGCACCTAAATCACAAGCACACAGTGTCCAAATTCTTCGTGCTTCTTAGTAAATCTCCCTGTTTTTACCACTACTCAACAATGTTGGGAATGTTTGCTTTATACCATCTGCATGTTGAAGAGTTCTCTACAGGAACTTTATTTTTACACACTGAACAAACACACGGTACTATGATTCCACTTCATAAACATATATTTTTGCATTTTGTGATTAGAAAAGAGACAAAATGTATGCTCTTGTTTGTTCTTCAAAATAACCTGCAGCATGAATACAAAACGTTTTTGCTTATTAATCTGACGAATGTTGAAAAAAAAAAACCTGATAGAATAAAGTCTCTTTAAATAACATTTTAGCGTGTACAAATTAATCAATATTTATTAAATAGTTTGTTTGTTTCTGGCACAGTAAAGGAACAGCATGTGACCTGTTCATCATATGGTCACATCCATCAAGGTCAATAGTTTCCAATTTATGTATCTCCACTCCATTCTCCTCTCCACTCCATATCATAGAGTGGAGATAAACATGCGGTGTGAACTGCTGACCAAGGCACTGTGAGGCAGTTGCACTTTATTTCTCATCGGGCCCAGCAGCACACTCGTCCCTAATCTGTTCTGAAACCAAACAACACACACAAGAAGGGAGAAGAGGACAGAAACAAAGCCCACACAGGAAGACTCTGGTCACCCTGTGACCTGTGTGCTGTGAGACAACAACTCTAACCATGATGCTTCCTTTTGGTCTCAATGAACTTCATGTTTGTTAAACAGTGTTGCAGTGACCAGTGGGGATTTACTGAGTGAATCTGGCTGATGAGTGTCAGCATGTCCTCACCACACTGTGGAACAGGTTCTTGTTTCATTCCTTTATTTTTACAGTGACTCAGCTTTCAGAACCACAGCCCTGCATGACCTCATCTCACCCTCAATACAGTGTCTTTCCTCCCACTGCGGCGGACAGATCCTGAACTTGAGAACATAACAGAACCAGGATCAAAATAATGCTTGGAATTGTCAGGGATTATTTGGGTTACTGGCAGGGACTGTGGTGAGTTTAAATCCAAACCACCCAGATTGAACAGATTTCTTTTTTTTTTTACAAAATATATCAGGAATCCCTAGGATTTTCAATTCCCAACATCTTGCTATAGTATGTTGTAGGCTTTTTTGTCTGAAATATATACAATTAGAACAAAAGTTAGACAAAAATAAGGTATTTAAACATAGCAATAAATAAATAACACCTTGGTTAATTATTATAGAATAACATAGCCTGAATGATGTCAAAACAAAGTTAGAATTGCCCTTTAATGACCTAAAAGTTGTGTTCTCAATCTATGGAATGATTACCAGGAGGGTTACCTTAGCTCGAAGAGAAGTGTGATTTGCTGTGCGCTGGCAAAATAATGGAGATACATATAATAAAGGGCTTAGTTGTGGCTCTAAACTGAAACTTGTGAAAAAGTCATATGGATAAATACAAAATTACCATTAAAATACTGAAGAAATATGCTGCAAGTCCGTGTCCCACAGTTAGACCTTGACCTATATACTTGTATTGAAAATACTTCTTTTAAAACACACACACACACAAACTTCTTTTAAAACAAGATTGGTTGGTTCACTGACAGGTCTGTTTGACATTACCTCACCGAGGTAAGAATTACACTTGATGCACATGACTTGCAGTTTCCCAGAGAGAGTTATCTTTTGGTCACAACATGTTGAGTTTTTGTAACAAAGGACTAGTGTTGTCTAGCCTGTAGTATTAGTTTTTCCACCCTCATGCGCCAGTGATTGTGAGGTCTGTCTATTCCCTGTTCCTACTATCTGCCGTGTGGGGCAATCAGTGTGATCACACTCACCTGTGTCCCTGTGATTAGTCTCACTCTTGTTACCTGGTGCCCTGTGTATATATACCTCTCTCCCTCACTCTGTCTTGGTGGAGTCATTGTGCAGTTTGTTTTGTGCTGGCTCTTTGTGCTTGTTAGAGTCTGTTGTGAAGCCTGTACTGTTCAGTACGTTGCTCTGGATGCGTTTGTAGTTCATGCTGCATGTTCCTAATAGGTACTTTGTAGTTCTGGCCTAGTCTAGTTTATGCTTTGTTCAGGCAACCCAGTGAGTTTTGGTTACTTTGGACTTTGAAATAAAATGCCTGCACCAGAAATGAGTCTTCCTAGCACTGCATTTGGGTACTGCCTGCTTCCTACCATGTCGATGGCAAAACATGACTGTGATGCTGCAAATGATTGACAACCATCACCTGTGGGTACTTGTTCATCTCCTGGATGTTGGAAGAATTCTCCACTCCTTTGTTTGAGGTTCTTAAGGAAAATAAAGGTAAGAAATGGTAGTTCACAAACATGCAGTATAGTTATATATAGATATAGATATCATGCAAAAGAATAAAAAGTCCAAAAAATACTTAAAGTTCATGGCAACAACAATACTGCTAAATTAATATTTTGTGCTAAGAACTACAAAAATACATCATTTGGGTATAAAATGTCACAGCCTTGCTATCACAAAAAATACAAAAAAAATACAAAGTCCCCGAAATGCCTCAAAATGAAAGTTTATGACCCGAAACATGC
>NC_024311.1:15581776-15585484 GCF_000523025.1 Cynoglossus semilaevis | reverse complement strand
TTTTAGGACATAGTCTTGCATTTCAGGCATTTCTGGGACTTTTTGGATTTTTTCACAATGGTAAGGCATATTTGTACACACTGTTTGTCCTTGCAATGATTTTTATTTTGTCCCAGAATGAATATTAATGAATATGAGGAAAGTTGGCACAAGTCATGCAGTACAGGGACATGCACATGCACACACACGAACACACACACATACACAAAGACAGACCCGGTGGTCTCCTAGACCCGACGGACCGCACAAGGGCTATTAGATTCTGTGCCTAATATAAAGCACTCCATCTCTTTCTGATCGCTTCTACTTCAACAGCTATCTACTACACTTATTTATTCTTTGTTGGTTCAACTTTACCATTCATTATGAACTTAACTTGGCTAAGTTTTATAAAAAAACAGAACATTTATGATAAATATACATCAATTCAATGATTCTGAATTTAACAAATTGAATGACCACAAAAAAACCCCCAAACCTGCTCCTGACTGGACTGTGAGGACAGAGTGGGAGACAACACTAGTGCAATATTATATTTATTTCTTACAGTGAATTTTGGTTGCCATACAAGAAATCTGGAGAATTATGGGGGCAGGGGAAAAAAAAGAGTGAAATTACAGGAATAAAAATTCTCCCTTTTTTAAATTTAATTTTAATTAGTTGACTCTATGATGATTTATTAGCACAAAATTACAGCAACATTAAAACATGAACACAAGTCTTTGCACAAATTACATCTTCTATGAAGACTTAATCAAAGAATAAAATCTATTAGTGGAAAAAAAATAATATTAACTTTTGATTATTTAATTCATTAAGAAAGAAAGTAAAATAAATAAATAAATAATAAATCAACAGTCACCCAAATGTTGGACGATGCTAAAGGGGTGATCAGTGTTTTTTGTGTATTTTTCTTTAAAGGTGGGGTAGGCGAGTGTGAGTGGGTGGAGGTGGAGGTGGGTCAGTGAGCCATGCCCGTCCTGAACATGGTCTGGAGCAGCGCCAACACTGTGGTGATGCTTAATAACGATTCCTACGTCTACTCAGCTCTAAAGCTTCACAAAGAAAATAACCAGCACCCTGTTAATCTGCGTCGACAAATCTGAGGCGGCCGGCTGATTCTGATCAGTGGATTTATGTATGTGTACATACATACATACATATAATATATATATATACTCACGTAAAGGTTTTCAATTACGTTCCTACCAAAAATGGCCTGCAGATATACATCTTGTAATTGTACATTTTTTTTAGTCTTTCTAAAAACACACAAGATTCAGAGATTTCAGTGGATGAGAGGATTCTACTCAGGTGAAGGGACTTCAAAAAATGTGTTTTTTTTAAATATTAAATGTTGTTGCCGAAATATTAAAAACCTGCAGCTGCAGAGACCAGACCTACAGAGCCCCTGACATGACGTTAGAGTGAATTCTGGCCAAGAAATTATGATGAGAAACTTTTGTAACTAATACTTAGTTGTGGAGTAAAAAAAAAAAAAACTAAAACAATACATGCTCACAAAAAGTTTCTAACCCAAAACAATGCACACAATTTTGATTGGTGGCTTCAAAGTCAATTCAGTTGTACACTATAATTGTGCTCGTATATAAAACTGATGTGATGCTAAAGTTAGCCAAAAATATTTAATATCTTCAATTTATTCTATTGTTTTATTCTGATAGTTTGAAACCAAATTATGGTGACAGAAATGGTTGGTGAGAAAAAAAGTTTGTTACAAACAAAACAAGGGAATGACATCTCCATAAAATAATAATTAAATAACTACATAATGATTTTTAAAAAAAATGGTAATATAAAGATTTAAATTATGGCCATAAAGAATATTTCAGATGTAAAAGGAGAGGCAGGAATGACATTCAAAAATAATACTAATTTGAGTTAATACTTCAACCTAAAAATGCAACAGGTGATAAATAAAAAATGGATGGTAGTGTGTACTACATATGAAAAAAAACAAACGAAAAAAACCCATTTGCGATAAATACCTAACAAGAGCCATGGAATAAATATCATGTTTGTAAAATAAAATCCCCATAATGGGTAAAATGTTAAGAGAAAATACAGATTTTTTTTTTACCACAGTAATATAATTTACTAATTTAAGGTGAAGGAATTAACGTTCATACAGATTTTCATATTTATATCCAAGATTCAGGTGTACTGTAACATTCCTAAAGAGTACTTTTAGAAGTACTCAATCATTGTCACAGAAAAAAAGTTTGAAAACTTTGGAAAAGGTTTGCAAGCCACAGTGACGGTGGCTGCAGAAATTAAGCAGAAAATATTAATATTTACAACAACAACAACCAAAATATCATGGTTAAAAAAAACTGTAAAACAGACAATTCTCCAAATAATGTGTGGCAATGAAAAAATTATGCAAAATTAAATTATTAACTTAAAAAAAAATTATAAAACAAAATTAAATCCTGGCCCAGAATAAAAAATTTTAGCTTAAAAAAAAAAAAAAAACTCCACAAACATTTGTATTTTCTATAATACTTTTCTGATCTAATATTTAGATTAATATTTTATTTCTCGTTCTTTGTATTTCACACACCTTATGTCCGGGGCTCTGGTTGTTTCTACTTCATTTAAACACTGACATGTGACTGCATCATGGTAAGTAACTGTAAATAAGAGAAGAAAAAAATAAAAACCCAACCAAGTCAGAATAAATATTGCTTCTTACATAACCCACACCTCTACTAGTAATAACATTTTAAAATCTTTAGAATATTTCTGTTTTTTTTTTTTGGCAATCCACGGTGTCGACGTTGAACAACTTTTTGTTCGGATAACTTCTATAAAATTTCACAGAACTCTATACAAATCTTTAAAAATACTGTGCTTTTCCAGACACCCCTCTCTGACACAACACTTTTTTTTTTGTATTTTGAAAATAAACAGCAGCGATTTCCCGGGCCCGCCTCCGTCGTACACCCTCATGTTCACAGAACACAGATCTCGTGTTTGTCTCCTCTCAAAGCTGCACCTGTGTGAAGCAGCGGAGGGTCATGTGACACCTGGTTACCGTTAAGGGTTTGAACACAATGACAGGCGAGGTGGAATGAGTTGTGCTCTGACAGAAGCAGAAGCATGTGCAGGCGCTGGAGGGAGAAGCAGTGAGCGGTTTAAGGCCTCGTCTGCAGGACGACGCGGGGCAGATCAGATCAGACCAGAGCTTTGGTCACTCAACATCAACCCTGGCAGCTTTTATAAACCATCTTTCCATAGACTCTTTTTTCTAAACCATTGAATAGAGCTCTATATATAATTTCATATATATATATATAGATTTATATAATGAGATAGATATTTTTTTCCCCTCATTTAAACACTCTTATATACACATTTCAGCACCTACTATACTTTGACTTCTTACCCGCCTTTCATCGTCACCAACAAAAACAAACCCACAGACATTTTCCTGCCTGACTAGATGCAGATTTAGTTTTGTGGGTTTTTTTTCGATGTGGCGTTACATGCATTTTCAAAAGGTTATGGAGGAGAGTACAGACAGTACCTAGAAGGGAATAAGAAGTGCTGATGCCTCTTTAAACTGTCAACTTTTAGCAGTAAATTCAACTTTTTAAACAGATTTTTATATTATATTATATATATATATTTATATTTTATAAATGCTTTCTCAGTAAGGTCCCCCTGTCTGTGTCTCTTTAAAGG
>NC_024311.1:15573674-15581753 GCF_000523025.1 Cynoglossus semilaevis | reverse complement strand
GGGACCTGGAGGCAATGTCAGCAGTCATTGGGAAAAGCTGGGGTTACACCCCCCACAGGTAGATTGCCACTCCATCACCGGGCCACATGTAGAGACACACAACCATTCACACTCTCATTCACACCTGCGGTCAGTTTACAGTGAACGATCAACCTGGTCCGGCATGTTCTTCAGCACTGAGACTGAGTATGTGACCCACTGCACCAATTTTCCAAAAATACTGATGTGATCTAGCCTGAGGGGATCATTTTAGACAACTTAAGGTTCAACATGACCATATAAGGTATAATGTGGTCACAGCATCATAAACTTATTTTTAAAAAATATATTTCATTTGTCATTTGGGTGAAGAAACCCTGACCTCCTTTATAAGAAATATTATAATGAATCTAAATTTAACCTGTAGCTACGTGTCTCTGATCCACTTCAGACTGGAGTTAGCTTAATGCTAATGTGAATTTTTGTTTTTACCCATTGTAAAAGTGAATCTTGAAGCTAAATAACAACAGATTGTTCTGACTTACCTGTAATATCTTGTTACTTTAACTGCAGTCAGTATAGCTTTAGTGTAGTTTGGCCTGATGTGGTGGTACCTACAGGTTCAGAGTGGGGGCGCTAGGCTGTATTGACCCGGAGCTCCTGCTGGCAGAAAACATTGTGCCATAAATTTGTGTTTAAACTTGCTACCTTGAAACTTTCATCTCACGATGGACGAATCAGGAACCAAAGCACAGAACAGCTGTAGATTTCCTTCAATTAGACCTGAAATACACACACACACACACACACACACTTCAAGGGGGTGAAAACTCTCAAGAGACCATCGATGATCATTTCACAAGTACGTCCTGTCCTTGCCTCTAATGCAATTGCTTGGGGATAGTGTGTTGTCTTTGTGTGTTGCCCTTTGCATTGTGTTTGTGATGATGGTTGTGAGATATGCTTTCATATTTGTATAAACATGTCAAATACCGTTTACACTTTGACACGAACATGTGAAAAGCAAAGAAAAAAAACAAAACAAAACAAAAAAAAAAACAACAGAGAAGTCTATCTGAAAATTCTTTTCTACAACTTTAGATGCAACCAGAAATATAACTCCGGCAGGACTCTAGTGAAGAAATATTAATCTCTGAACAAACTCTAGCAAAGATAGAAAAGGAGCAACGACCAGCTCAGCTGGTTTGTCATACACCCACACTGGGGCGAATGGAAAAAGTCTTAAGTATTCCAAAGCAGTTGGGTGTGAAATTAACTTCCAGACCAGTGTTTTGTCCTCAGCGTGGTCCTCAGCTTTTCTCTGTCTCCAAGGATGTGACGTAGCAGCTGTTCTCTTCTCCCCTCCTCTCTCAGGTCCTCCTGACGTTCCGTCAAACCTTATTGGAGGGAAGGAGGAAGAGGCCGGATGAGACAGGGGCACTGAGATGGAAGCAACACGGAGGATGACAGAGGACACACATGGAAAGAGGCAGCATCAGATCAGACAAAACCACCTAGTTCCAGGACTTGAAATAATATCGATGAAGAGATCGGCCAAAGTGAAGTGTAACCTCCGTCTCTCCCGCCCTTGGCTCTGAGCATCACCACCCCGCCCCTTCTTTGGGGCTTATCTGTCCTGCAGCAGCTTGAGGGCCCGCTCGATGTTCATGCGGTGACCCACTCTGGTCACGCCCAGGTCTATCAAGTCCTCTTTCTGAAGCGAGGGCAGGTGAGCACCCTCGATCTCATTGTCCAGGAAAGCGTCCCTGTGCTCCCCCAGGTTGAGGCTCTCCAGCCAATCTGCCACGTCGTGTTTGCTCCACAGCTCCATGGGTTTGGTGGCGAAGGGCTTCCCTGACGCCGCCACGGCCTGCATCAGCGTGAGCGGCGAGGGGGATCGCGAGCTGCCGCTTCCCCCGCAGGAGGAGCTCAAGCTGTAGCCGCCGCCGCTGCCCATGGGCGGGGTGGGCAGACCAAAGACGTCGGTGAGACTGGGTGACACGTTGGGAGGCAGTGAGGAGCAGGGGGTGAGGGAGGAGGCGGAGTCTGGTGGGCTGCAGGGATGTGTCTGTGACGGGAGACTGCTGGGTGGCGTGGAGGTGAGGTTGGCAGCAGCAGTGTTATTACGCATTCCTGAGTCTTCTGGAGGAGGCCTGAGGGGAGGAGAGAGCAGATGACAGGTGAGGACACACGGGGCCGCCGCTACTGACAACAAACCTGCAGGTACCAGGTGACAGGTACCAGGTGACACTTGGACATCTTTTAGACTGTGTGACCCAGTTAAAAAAAAGTTTTTATTTCAAAATATAACAGTTTCACGTACCACAAGGCTAAATATGACACACATCCTATACTACTTAGTTCACATGTAGCGATTAGTTACAGTCTTTTAAGTTTCCAACGTTCCACATTTGATCAAAAAGTCTGTTCATCTGTACCACACGTATTCAAACTGTCGAGAACCAAAAGGCTCATCACCAAAATCTGACCCTTTTTCTGGCCCTAAGTGGTTTTGTCCGTGCAGTTATTGGTCAGGGTCCAGACTATATCTGGCTAGGTTTGCAATGGGTTTGTGGCCCAGTCTATAGGCTACATTTGAGCATCCTTATTAGACTAAATTAGTTGACATGAACCATCATCAGGTACAGAGGAGGACCAGTTTTTATTAGAGTCCATACTCAGGTCAAAGTTTAAATAAATAGTTGCTGTGTGGACCTGAAGTGAAGTGGGGCACCGTGGATTCAACAGATGAACCGCACACAACTACTAGACTAGACCAGCTGCTCACTTCAACTTCGTTTGCTACATTGAAATGTTTTTTTTTTCTGATTCACTGAGTCATATTTTAGGTCCATTGTTTATTGGTGTTGATGTGGAACAGCCTTTGGATTAAACACTTGGTTAACCTGCAGATTGGTGATTATCATCGACACACCGATTTATGTCCGTGCTTCAGTGGGTCATCACAATAAATGAGTCAGTGTGAAAATGAGAGCAAATCATTAGAGCTCATCACGTCACTGTTGAAACAACAAAATACCGCAATGCTGCACAACAGACAGTAGGTGGTATCATTCGACTGACAGACCAAATGCTGCAGCGTCTTACTGTGGGTTTAGGACTATTTGTTGAGCACAACAAAGCAACTTATCACTTGAACCTATTCAAACAAAAGGTCAGAGGTTCAATTCTGTATCCTGACGCTGAATCCCAGCCGGAGGAACAATTGAGACAATAAACGTGTCTGGGATTTTAACCGGTGCCAAATTATATTTGCTTATATTCCACTGTGGCCACTCCCAACAACGCAGCAAAGAAAAAGGTTTAATAAGTTTACACAGAGTACAAGAAAGTTAAACATCTACTGAGAGTAATTGATATTGAATTCCCAACTCTCTGGGTCCAGTTAGACAAAGATTTCTTTTTTCTAAGAAGCCTTATTTTGTTTTAATTTGCACACAGGGGGCATATATAAACTACTAGAAAAAAAACCCAAACATCACTAGCTCCAGCCACAAATTATTATTTTTTTACAACACTGTAAAAAAAAAACATGATAGAGAAAAAACTAATTTTAAAAGGCAGCAGAGAATTACAAAATCTGCTGATATACAAGTATTTAACAAATACCTAAGGATTTATATGTTGTAATATAATTACCATAAAAATACTGTGTATGTCAAGTGAAAACCCAATGAAACGGACGGCACCTGTGAAAACTCTGGACAATAACGTTTATAACTTATTGGCTAATTACTTGTGGGTCAACTAATACAAACCAACCTGAAAGAAAGGACCAATCTATGAAGGATTTAAATTTAAAAAACAAGTTCAATCCATTACTGTAAACCAATCAAATCTGCATGAAGACATAATAGGTTAAAGACTGGAGGTAAAAATGAGAACACAATTATTGAAGTTTGATGACAAAAAGTGTTACTGCTCACAGTGCCATTTTCACCACTTAAATGAAGTGATTATTACAATACACTTCAATATTTTTGCCAAGAGTCAAATCTCAAATCTCAGTGACCTATAAAAAGGTCTACAACTTGAACACCTGGTATGCACCAAATGTAAGATGGTACTATTCACACGTCCGAGAGAACATCACACAAACACAGCAACGCCACCATGGCTGGTTTTAAGAAAAAAAAAAGAGAGTCAAATATCAATATTTACTACTGTTAGAGACTTTGCCCTCACATTTCCCATTTTGCCCTGAGTGAAGAACATTAAAAAAACACACAGCAAGCCATGCAGCATGATCTCCACTTCCTCCAGCTCCCCCTGGAGAAGTTGAAGTCCTTGTCGACTACATAAGGATTCTGGTCCTAATCAATAGGCCGACGGGGCAAGTGAAGAAAGAGCAGAATCCAGGTCATGGCCGACCCTTCTCGCTCTGAAAACAAATGTTTCCACCAGCGGGGACGTGCTACATGCACAGATAAAGCTCCTTCTTCTCCTGCCGACATATGGAACGGCTCGAGGGGAAGTGGAGGAAACCGAGGGGGTCTTTCTGTTGAAATGGAACTGGGCCAGGGTCTAAAGCAACCAGAACAACTTACAGTTTCCACTTTCTTGGTCAGCATCGGCTTTTTCCACAGGACATTGTATGAATGGACAAACAGAGACACAGGACATGAGTAATAGACAGCATGTAAAAGACACACAAAATACACAGACAATATGAAATGAAACAAAACGAACAGATGGGACAACACACACACTCACACACACACACAAAATCTTAAAAGTGATCTGTCCTTGCCATCTGTCTCATCTACCACTTTTCAACATTACTTTGATTCTGCTGACTTTTTTTTCCGTTTCCTTTTCATCCTTTAATGCAGTGACATTGATTTAAACTGTAATGGCTACTCAAACCCTGAACCTTCCTGAGGAAGAAAAGAAACCTGCCACCGCACCACCTTAGTCCTTGACTGGAACCTGTCACAATCTTATTCTGTATGTAGCCACACCTATAAACTCCACTTATGTTATTTTCTTAAACGTCTCTCAAATCTGTCTTCAAACTACAGTCAAAAATGAACATGGCACTTCTAATTTAATTTGCACGTCTGTCTACAGTCTCAAGTTTATGGTGGTGATGGTGGTGGTGGTGATGGTGGTGGTGGTGGTGGTGGTGGTGGGGGTGTTGCTTCTGCATCAGCTGAGAAGAAAGTGATCCAGTGCTATTGTTATATCAGTGGTGGGAGACCTCGCCTTCGCCCTGCCCACACACATCGCATGACTACCTGCTTCTCTCAGGGAGAGCATCGAGGGTCGCTCTTCCTGGCGTGAATGGTCATGCTGCCTTTTTATACACAAAAACACACACACACACACACATATATAGACTGGGTGCTGGGTTACATAACAATGGCCTAGCAAAGCGGTGCAGCACGTGACCTGCTGCAGAAGATGATGTTGAACTCTGTTGAGGGGAAGGTCTACCATCCTCCATCACACACACACACTCTCTCTCTCGCTCTCTCTCTCACAATCTCACACACTCACTCAGTCACACGCGCACACACACACCTCCCCTGACTCAGATCTGACATCACTGCGGACCTAGAGGCTGCTCTCATCAGCTGGTTGCTAGGCAACCCTTTCGTCCACGGGCACAACCAACGCACATTTAATCTGCGTGAGGGTAACAGAGACGGATAAAAACCAAGACAGAGCAACAAATCCTCCAATAGCCAAAGAAGAGAATCTGATGTCAGATGTTAAAGCTGGTGCTGAGGCGGAGTCCATCACTACAGTGTGTGTGTGTGAGAGAGAGAGAAATAGAAAGAGTGAGCCTCACGGCAAGTGTGCAAGGGTCACAAAGCCCGTTCCACCTTTACCCTCGTCACCCCCCTCCCCCGTCCCGTCCCCCCCGACAATCTGCCTGTGTCATGTGAAAACACAGTATGTTCAGATAAATAGTGGATGAGCCCTGATTACACACAAACATTCACAGTAATTCAACCAAACCTACAGCAGTTTCGGTTGTTCAGTGACGACTGATCAGCTGTTTTTTCCCTACCATATTGTCAACCCTTGTGTACCTCGGCCAAATTTGTCCTCTGTGAGAAGGCAGAGTGTTTTCTTTCTTACTGAACACAGGAAACCTTTTCAAGGACTCACAGTTACTTCTTCTGTTAAAGGTGAGTCAGAGAGAAGCGGCCAGTCACTGCAGGGCCACAACCAGAGACATACAACTGAGCAAACTGACATTAACACGTAAGGTCGACTAAGACTCTTCAAATAACAACGTAAACAGGTTTGGAACTGTAATAGTTGGCCACAGTACATTTACAAGGCCTACGTAGACATAGGAGGAGCAGACAGTATAGTATACACAGAAATTGAAATCATTTTAATCGTCTGAACTTGCCATAAGACTGGTCACCTGTCACTGCCTGTAACTGGTAACAAAAAAAAACTAAGACACCTTATGGGATCAACCTATTGGTTTTCATATGTTTCTTGCTCTGGTGACCTCTGACACTGACTAAGGCCACGGTGACATGATATCGGCAGTGGATGGAACCTACCTGTCAAGATGGAGAGCACAGAGGAGCATGAAGTAAAAGGAGGTAAAGGAGACTGGAGGAAATGGATATGAAGATGGAGGCATGAGCTGAAAACGAAATGAGTACAAGGTGTAAAAGGTCAACAGACATGACTTTAAAAAGACAGAAGATGTAAATGAAGATTATCTAATGGAATGCTGCATGAAGCCTTGAGAATAAAAAAACAAAAACAAAACACCAGTCACCAGGGCCAGTCGTAGGCAAGTGTCAACCACCTCAGTGTCAATTACCGTAAACAGACGCAGTTGTGTTGATCTGGCAATTCTGATTAGATCAGGAGGCCTGTGCTCAGAGGGATCTTTGCTTTTTTTCCCCCTCTGCTGTCTATTCACCTCTCTGATGTGTAACGGTAAGATTCATAGAAAATGCATGAGCACAGTGAATAATTGATGGTGCTTTTTATTTCTCGCTTATACCAGGGAGTCGTTAAGCTTTACCGTGAGGTGGTTTAAACACGGGGGGCCTCTTAAAGGATTGTCCTGGCTATTGCTAATGTGACACTGTATTTATTGCCAATCAAACTCATAACAATGTTCATTTCCTAATTACCCCCTGCACTGAGTACTTCTTTGTTCTTCCAATCAAAGCGATCCACCAGTTTACTCCACGACACTCAGTCCTCATGGATTACAGCCTTTGCTGCATCAAGAAACAACTCGGACATAATTTATTTTCAGTGGCTGCTGCCAAAAACCAATGTTGTTTTTGTGGTTTTGAATTTGTGCATACAGCTCGATTATCATCAAATCAACATTTTTGTGAATTGGATTTATGGTTGATGGTCATTGCGGATTATATAATTACAGTCATATTATTTATATTAATGTCTAACTAACTATAGCACAAATATCTATTTTGATGATGAAAAAAAAAGATGAATCCAACCACGCCAGACCAGAGAAAACATAGCAAGGACCAAATCAAATAGCACTGACTGAAGAGAACAAACCAGGTGACCTGTAGCAACATCTAATTTCCCTTTACAATGAGTCAATATACAATTAAAAAAAAACAAAGATCAATTTTTACAAAGGCAGAAACACAAGCACATTTTAACTCTTTCTTAAGGCGATTCTACTCGGTCAGAAAACCAAATAGGTTTTAAACATTTTAACATTTGAAAAGAAAATACTAGAGTGGGTCCATCCAACTCAGAAGAACTAGACACTCTTTAATAATTTGCTTTAGCAACTAAACATTGCTTTTGCATACAAATCAGATTAAATCAGAACAAAGACAACAAAGGAATTGGAGAGAATCTATTTATCACCTACCTTGCTCCAAAAGCACCCCTGGTCCCAGTCGGAGAGTCGAGGCTGTCTCCTTGCTTTGATGGCCTGTCGCGATTCATATGCTGTAGAATAGAGCTCAACTCGGTGATAATGGTGTTCTTGTTGTCCGCTGTAGATGGAGGGCTGCATACATCAGGAGGCTGATCGCCCCACAGCTTTGATGTCCTTTGAGTAGGAGTCCTAGGAGGTTCCGCAGAAGCAGAGGCAGGAGCACGAGGCAG
>NC_024311.1:15552591-15573465 GCF_000523025.1 Cynoglossus semilaevis | reverse complement strand
CGGCATGAGCCGCAGCCAGTGTCCCGTCGGTCCCCGGTGGCTCTTCAATTTCTGCGTCGTGATAAAGTGATGTTCTGTTGATGACAGACTTCCCTTTCGGTTTAGGTGGGACGGGAGGCCGATCCACCAGGAAGGCATGTCCATCTGCGGTGGTGTAGAGGCTCTCCAGAGCGCTGTCGCAAAAGCCTCCTTCTGATGAAAGGGTGGAGATACTAGATACTGTGCTGGTGGTCTCCATGTGCTGTGGGTCCCCGCTACTGCGGCTGTCTACCTCTTCGATGCCAGAATCACCAACTCCAGACTCTAGGTCAGGTGGAGGAGGAGGATATGAAGGGGGCATACTGTTTGCCATACGTTTGTCATTGACAGGTGGTGGGGCATGAGCATGGTAAGAAGGCAATGACGGCCCCCCATTCCGTCTCTGCTGCTTTAGCATTTCTGCAATGGCACTCGCCTGGTCGTCAGGAATGTCAATACTGTTGGCAAACTCCAGTGGAGGTGGGAGGGGCTCTGCAAAGTCAAAGTCCTCATCAATATCCACAGAGGCAAGAGGGGGTGGAGGTATGCGAAATGGCAGCTTCACTGGTTCGTCCAGGGATTCTCCAAATGGAATGCTCCTTCTCCGTAAGGAAGAAGGATGGGGTGTGGAAAGTGTTGAAGGGTTATGAGTATCAGGATGATTAAGGTCCTTTAGCTCTGAAGGCTTGTTGCTGTCCTGTCCCTCCAAATCTGTGCTGTTAGCCTTGTTTCCTGCTTCTGTGCTAGTGTGGACCATCAGAAGCCCGGCAGATTTTGGTTGTGACGTGTCTCCCACATCTGCTGGTGCACTTTTCCTCTCCTCAACAGCCTGATGCTGCCTCTCTTCCCTTACCACATTTGACTCATATTTCTGCTCTGTCATCTGCCTCCTCAGGCCGCCTCGCCCAGGTCGTCCCATGGTTGCTGAAGAAATTGCAGCAAAACTTGTCTCAATCCCAGAGCGTAGTTTGGTGTCTATAAACAGAGGCTGGTTGAGGTCTGGTTTGTGGCTCGGCTGAATAGGAAGGGACTGCGCTTCATGTTTGGGAGTTTGTTGAACCTGAGGAGAATTTGGTTGCTGATTTTGAGGACTGTTCTGTTGCTCTTTCATTGCACGATCACGGGCTGCCAGAGCAAGGGCTAGAGGTGAATTTGGGTCCAAGGGTTTACCAGTGACAGGATGGAGGTAGGTTCCATTGGCCCTATAGTGACTTTTAGGAGGAGTAGCTGGGAGACTCACAGGGCTATCCAGGTTTGGACATTGGCCTGTTCTGGTGTTAAGAGGCTCCCTCACAACTGTGGGCTCTGGGGTATTGAAATCAGTCATGTTTCCACTACCGCCCCCAACAGGGGGACCAAGTTGTGTGGTCGTCGGAGCCAATATTCTTCGAAGCCGTTCATCGCTACTGAACATGCCTTCATCAATAGACTTTGATTGGCGAAGACGAGGAGTTGGTGTAGGGCCACTTAACTCATCATCCCCTATGTCTATTGACTGGAAGGCAATAGAGTTCTTTCTTGCCTCTAGCCTCTTCTCACGGTCCCTTACTGCCCCTGCAATAGCTGCTGCAAAGGGGTTGCCTAAAGAAAGGGGGTCATCGGGACGTAGACCGCCACTTCCACCAACAGCGGGCATGAGAGATGGGTGCTCTGGAGTAGTTGGCTCAATCTCCATACTACTTCCTTGGCTGCTCTTACCGCTGCTGCTGGTAGAGGGCTCTTTAACAATAATTGTGGGGATGGGAATTGATGAGCATGTTCGTTCTACAGGCGTAGTTGGCATGGAAACTGGGGTAGAGGAACTTGCTGGCACATGACAAGTTTTCTCTGGACTGTCCTCAACATTGGACTGCTTGACTAGCATTCCCTTCCTTCGAGCTGGCTTTGCTGGCACATACAGTGTCTTGTTGCCCACCTCAGAGTAAGGGTTCTCAGGCACGGGTGTGCGACCTCGAGTACGTGGGCTCTCAAACTGCTCTGAACTCTGACGAAAATAGCCACGTCGCAATGTACTAACGTCAGCATTCCGGCTAATAGTTGTCACTGCATTGGGTGTGTTCTGTAGAAAACTGGGTCTGGATGTGCCATAGTTTTTGGCTGTAGGGCTAGAAGTTGAGTTGAAGGAAGGAGGTGAAGGGGGTGAAATTGCTGGAGGAGGTGGAATGTCTTCGGAGGTGTCAGGCATCGAAAGACTGCGGGAGAACTTGAGCAGGGGAGGCGTGAGGAAGCCGTGTTTATCATCTTCCGATGAACCTGGAAGAAATAACAAACGGTTGCGGACGATTTATTTTATTTCTAGATGGACTCTGGTAACTTTGGTTGAAGTAGGTTGTTGCAGTAAAGCAGCCTATGGTATGTTTTAAATATTTGGTACCATACTTTCCAGGTGGTACAACTGAGGCGGCCCACTTCACTTGTCAAAAAGCAAAATAAGGGATACTATTTATAGTAGTAAAAATGTGCTTATATTTCAATTATTGTGAAATTAAACCAACCATGAGTAACATTAGCATGATTGTGTTCCTCCATACGTATCCATATTGTGAATAGGTATTTAGCATACGCTTAATGACTTACAAAATGAATGCCTCAAAGCACACTTTGCTGACTGGATCACTCTATTTTATCTATAATTAGCTCCAATATTGCTGGGGTAAGTCCACAGAGCATTAACAGAGCACTTCCACCAGCTAATAGCACAAAGTGCTGGACATCATTGGACTTCAACATTAGGCACACACACATATACCAAAGCACACAGACACACAATGACAGTATTTGTATCATACCTATTGACTTCTGCTTCTTTATAGTGCCCTTCTCAGGAATACCCAGGTACGGCCCTGGTACAGTAGGTGGCACCACTGCTACTCCTTGTCGGTCGTGATACATAGACTGCAAACCACAGTGATTTAAGTTAAACACACACCAATGTACACTTTAGTAAGATTTAAAGATGTATGCACATACAAAAAAGAACATAACATGTTTCATAACCGGGAATGACGATTATTAGAACAATTAACAGAAATCCTGATCTTAAGTATCCAATAAGAGTTCAAACCAAATCTGGTCAATAATAGACAACTAAATAATAAAAAGCAGACAAAACCTATTGAACTTCCAGTAGAGACCAGGCTTATAAAATGTGAAATGAAATACATTATCACTACATTAACATCAAAAAGCTTTCAAAGGTTCCGCCTACACACATTCATTTCTGTAGGTGTGACCAAGCAACGGCTGGATGGCCTTGGTTTGATTGTGGCGATCTTCATATCAGCAGGTGGGTTCTTCTGAGCATGTGTCATTTCTTCGACTTTGTCTGCAAGACAAAGGGACCCACAAGACTATGAGCAAAAATATTTTTAAAAAATGTTATAAAATAAAATAAAACCTAAGGGTGCGTGTTCAAAAAGCCTGACAAGTTCTGATGGGCCATTCACAAGCTTATCCTTCTCTCTGACTCCTCCCTACGATTCTGGGACTGAACCAAACTGAACCAAATAAAATGAAACTCACATCTGGTGGGTGGGTGGATTTCGGTGGAGGTGGTAGAGGACAGAAAAATGGAAGGATGAAATGTGTCAAGTGTGTCCAGCCTCAGAAGCCGTGCAAGTTTTTCATTTAAAACAGCCGTCTTGGCAGCATCATCCAACAGTTAGAAATAGTTCCTCATTCGCTGTAACATGAATGATGAATGTAATGTTTGTCAAGTTTGCTATTATTGTCCAGTATTTTATTTTATTTTCACATCAACGGCAAACTTGGCAGAAACCAAACTTCTCTCAAAGGTGTCATGATGAATTAGATTGGTTTTACCTCCAAGTTTTTTTTTTTAGTCAGAAAGCCTACATGCTAGATGTAACTGCTCTAGTTCTATTCAGACCTGGCCTTAACATTTTTACAGAGTGGCTCATAAATGACTTAATTATTCCTTGGTAAGAACACAAAAAATATTGTTAACTATTTAGTCAAAGATGCTCTGAACAAGCTGACATTCGTCTTCTTCTTCTTTTGGCTGTTGTTGGCTGTTCAGGATTCTTCTTCTTCTTTTGGCTGTTCTTGGCTGTTCAGGGGTCCCCATCTTCATCCATCTCACCCTCTGCCTCTTCTTCTTTTACACCAACTGTTTACATGTGCTCTTACAGGACGTCCACAATTCTTCGCAGGGGTCTTCCTCTTCTTATCACCCTTTGTGGAACATATTAAACTATCTCTCCTCAGTTTTATCTCCAAACTGCTCCGCCTTAACTGTCCCACTGACCTGCTCATTTTTTTTATCCTGTCCACCCTGGTCACCCCCAGTGAAGATCTGCCACCTCCAGCTCAGCCTTTTGTCTAAAAAACAGAGCCACTGTCTCAAAACCATACATCATAGCAGGTCTCACAACGGTCTGTTCACACCCTGGCCTGAAGCCGATTGAATAAATCCGGATAAATGTTGGGACCAGGTCTGAACGAACGTGTCCTCTTTCATCTCCCTACGTCATATCTAACTTTAGAAAGCTTCCATGCATTAAGGCAGTGATTACTTAGAGTGACTTGGAAAACAATCCTCTTCTTCTGCGCATCTACACACAGAGGAGAGGAGTGGGGAGGAAAGGAGAGGGGGAGGAAAGGAGCATCAATGACCTTCTCTATGTATTAACACTGAAAACATACCAAATACTCACAATGCAACACCATCCAGCACAAATGTTAGAGTTAAAACAATGCTCTTATAACAGGAGTTTTTTTTTTCATGTCTGAGCAGCTACAGAATCAGTCAGACAAAAATGCAGTGCAGTTGCTGTGGAAACCAGAGCAATCTGTGAGTGAAGCATTTCCTGGAATAAACCTCCTGCACACACACACACACACACACACACACAGATAGAAATCATACAAGTTGGTGTTGACACACAATGACAAAAAAAAGTTTAAAAAAATTATAAAAATGAAAGTCAATCAGCTACTTTGAACATTAGTTTGAGGCTGGTTGTTGTCTGTGTGTCTATAAAAATGAATGTTTCTCAAATGATCTGTTGTGGAACACGTCATTTCTTTCGAGGCAATTAGTCATAACCATAAATATTATTTAAGCGTTGGGCATAGCTGAGCTGCAAATGACTCAGGATCTAAGCGTGTTGGGTTTTGGACGTCAATGAGGACAGGTTTTTTAATTTCAAGATAATTGTTCAGTCTTAACTGCCTATTTTATTATACTTTTAAATCCCCTGGTGTCAGATCCCATTTAAAGGGGAAAAGAGGACCATAACAACCAAGTTTGGTTTGGTTATTTGCCTGGCAACCGCAAAGCCATATTATTGGAGTCCCCTGGGGTTCTTACCCAAAAGTACAATGAATGCACAGTATATAGGTAGAAACACGGGTTGAGATAACACTGAGAGAAAAAATATATCTTCAATTATCATGAGTGCGTTTGTCCACCAAAGACGAAAGGTTAAAAAACAAAAACATCAACAACAAGAATCAGTGAGTGTGGAAAAGCAACAGAGAAATGTTAACACACCGGTGCTCAGCACTTTGACAATATCACAAACATGCATCATCTTGAAGACATTTGCACATTAAAATACACACTGTAAATCATGCAAAAAAAAACAACAACAAGAACAAAACATGAACTAGTTTTTGTGTTTTTAACTGAAAGCCAAAGCAGCCATCAATTATTTTTGTTAAAATTAAACCAAGTGACATAAAGCTCTCATGAGTAGAATCAGAGGTAAACATGCTCTCAGTGACTTACCACCTTTCTTTTTCCTTAGTGTGGCTAAGAGAAGGTGACAGAAGAATACACACACTCAAAACTTTTACTTTCTAATCTTAAAAAAAACCCTCTACCTAAAGCTAAAGCTTTGATTCTTTGTTAAGTTATATAATGTGACTATAGAAACGGGAAACTGATTTAGGTGACACACAGTCAGCAGTTTTATCCGATCCTTTTCCTGTTAATACATTTCCTGCGTCTTTCCCCTGATGACTCCTTCTTTTTTAGTTTTCTTCTGGGTCTGTAAGTTCTTCCTGAATCTCCCTTATTTTTTTCTGACTCACTCTTTCTTCATCAATTCTTTCTCAATGTCCATTCATCTCCTCATATTCATTCACCCCATCCACACATGTAATTATCTTCTTTTTCTTCTCCTGCCCTGTTCTTCCTGTGCCTCCTCCTGTGCCCCACCATTCGTCTCCTGCAGTGTGTTCTGATCACCAGGTGTTTGGGCTGCACTTTAAATGCAGGGACCATTTGTCCTCATGACGGAAAAAATTAAATCACACAAACACACACAGAAATAATTTGCTCATTGCATCGGCAGCAGCTCGTGTGCACAAGCAAACTTTGCAGGTTGATTCTTCCATGCACATAGAAAAGTAGAACAGGAAATGCGATGCTTTACGTTACAAACTTAAGCAAAAAACAAGTGAATGACGGAGCGGACACTCCACTCAGCCACATGTTCAGGCAGTGGATGCTGTGAAGGGATGGAAGGAACAAAATGACAAAGTTTGTGCAGCAGTGACTGCTTACCTTTATCCACTACCGAGGGTCAGAGAAAGAGAGAGAGAGAGAAGAGAAAGAGCTGGTTAGAAACCGACATCCAGACGATGAAGACGTTAAAACTCTCAACACTCTTCTCTTACCAAGTTCCTCTAGTTCAGACGTCATGGACTTGGAGCGCATGGACAAGGCAGTGGTGGGGGCTCGTTTTGGTAAAGAAGGAGCTGAGGAACATATTGAGACAGAGTGGTGTAAAAAAAAACAAACATTGAAACCTGATTTACAGACACAATTGCTATCTTGCGATTGCGATAATTGCGATCTCTGACAGAACAAATTGTAAAGCTTAAATTTACAAAATTTAAACATCTTAATAAAGGCAAACATCTTTAACAACTGTTGAAACAAGAAGCTTTTGAGCTTGATGAAAGTAGCGACAAAAACAGTATAAAAAACCTTCTACCTAAAATAGTTTCGGGATCGATTAGTGATAATTTGATTTCTTCTTGACTATTTTTTTTGTTTGTTTTTCTTTGCCCTAATTTTATTTGCAGTAAATAAACACTTAAATTTATTACTTCAAATTTATTTTTTATCTAGTACCTGGAATGGTTTTCTTAAAAAAAAATGGAGAAAATAAAAGAGTTGCCTCTTGGAGAGAAAAAGTTTTCAACTGATTATTTTAATCCGAATATCAGAGCTGACCAGCTGTGAATCTTCCTCCCTATTTCTGTCTCACCTTTTTTTCGAGCAGTATCTTCAGGGTCCAGATTCCGACTCACTGTTACAACTTTGATGAGGAGTCGGTTTCCCCCCTGACGGATCATGTTGACCACCTGCCTGTGACCCACCTTTACCACATTCTCCTGGTTTACCTGCAACAAACACACAGCAACCAGATCTTACAAAAAAGCACCAAAAATACATTGGTTTGGATTGAAAAATTTACACAAAGAGAATTGTAACTTTATTCTGCTTTATTCTGTTTTCTTCATTTAAACTGAGACTGTAAACATCAACTGTAAACACCTCCATTTCCTTTTTTAGGTAAATATTTCAAGTATTTTAATCTCATTACGTATTTAAAACTGAAGTCCAATGAGACAAATGTGTTTTGTGAATTTGGGCTGAAGAAATAAAATTAACTTGACCTGAAAAATTTTAGATTTTTCTTTTAATAATTTTGATTTTTTAAGATTTTTTTTTTTGCAAACATATTATTGTTGTTACAATGTGTTTTGTGAATTTGGGCTGAAGAAATAAAATTAACTTGACCTGAAAAATTTTAGATTTTTCTTTTAATAATTTTGATTTTTTAAGATTTTTTTTTTTGCAAACATATTATTGTTGTTACAAACAGTTTATGATCACTGCTGCAGCCAATAAATCAATAGTTCTGATTACAGATACAGAACTGAACTATAATTGTGTTAGGGATAGAAATAGACACAAGTGAAGGTTTCATTTTCACCAAAATGTCCTCATCAGAATAGATGTTAATTAAGTTGGTCACACATTTTGAAAGTGCCATCAAGCATATTCGTGTCAGCTGATCGCTCTCTCATTACACACACAGACACACACAGATACACTCATTCTGTGTAGAAACACACACACAAATACTAACAGACTTTAGTTTGCATACAGGGAAGTGTTACGTAATGTTCTCTGTCTTCAACCCTCTTATGTAACTATTCTGGTAGGATGGCACGCACACGCAGATGGATGAGGAAATGAGAGATGTGTTGAAGAAGGATTAGGATAAGACTCTAAGAACTCTCTCCAGACTAACCAAAGGGATTTCACTATATTAAACAGTAAATACGTAATGTCACCATCTAAGATGATTTATTTAGTAACCCCAACATGATTTTCTACAGTACTCTTATTTTTAAAAATATAATAAAATAAAAAATAATTATTTTTAGTTAATTTGTGAAACAAAGCCCATCAGTGGCTAAAACCAGTTCTTTATTATGTCCTCCATCCAGGGAGTGTCCAAAGCTTCAAGACGCACATTTAAAGTCGGTGGTGAATTTATCAATGAAGAAGGCATCAATGAAGCAAAATATGTGATTTTATATTTTGCTTTTGGAAGATGTGCCCAGAAGAATAAAAACAAAGAATTGCCAGAAAACTGCAGACTATGTCTTTAGATGATTATGGAAACACACTGACCTACATTTACAACTCTACATACAACATGAACTGCCTCCGTAAGCTTTTTAGAACTGGGGAAAAACCAACAATATCTGTGTGAGAAACCAGATGCACAAAATGATAAAAACATGAAAACTTGGTCCAGAAAGACTCATTGTCTTGTCTTCATCAGCCTGTAGGCATTTACTACCTGAATGAAGGCTTCAATAAACACTATATTTTTCATTTGTCAATCAAATAGAGCATGATGTAAATACCAACACAACTGAGATCATCAATCATGTTTCCAACTGAACAAGATGCTTTTCCAAAGCCCACCAACAAACTGTAGAGCTAAAACATAAGCACCTACACTGACCTCGACCAGCCTCCGCGGCGTTCCGCACTACTGACAAGATCAATACATAAGGATGGGTTACATGTACAGAGCAATTACATTGATTTGTATGGATTTGTCTGCAGAGGCACTGACGATGCTGTAAACACAGACAGAGAAATGAGCAGTAATTGTCTCTGATTGACTGAGTGAACAGTGATTTGTATGTTTAGTCTCTCTCCACCTCTCCATCTCCCTCACACACACACACACACACACACACACTACACCACAAACAAAGCACCATCGTCATCCTCACAAACCACACCAACATTTCCACAACGCTGAGCATCCTCCAGCCCATTTAGCTGAACACAGACGGCAACTGATCCCTCCATCAATCTGCTCTGATAAACACAGGACGGCCCTGCCGACTGTCAGCCACTAATCTGATTAATCAATCATAATCCTAACCATGCAAATAGGACCAATAATCGCATGCTAGCAGTCGAGCTAGATCAACAGCATATTTATCTAAACCAGTGCAGACAGATGCAAATCGACTTATGGTGCACTTTTCATTCACCTGACTCAGTTGTGGTAGTATTACAATATGGACAGGACAACACACATTTTTTAAATTCGTAAATGTAATTATTGGTGGGAAAACATTCTCTCAGCACTAATATGGACAGGACAACACACATTTTTTTTAATTCGTAAATGTAATTATTCATGGGAAAACATTCTCTCAGCAAAAAAATAAAAAAAATAAAGTCTACCTCACTCATCCCACTGTCGTGTGTGTGTGTGTGTTTTGCTCTACCTCTAGAAAAACACAAAGGTCTGCTACATTTAAATTACCTGTGTATTAAGATGTATATTAAAAGTTTTTAAGGCCTGCGGTTTTTTAAGATTAAGGAAGTTTAAACTCCTGTAACACCAGGTTTTCCAAGATTTTTTTTAATCTTCCAGACTAGATGCCAAAATGGCAAATTATTAAAATGCAAACCCTTTCTTGTGAGTCAAAGGTCTCAGATAACACCAGAACATATTAATAATCGTACACACTTTAACAGTTGGGTAACAAACATTTTCAGTTGGTGATTTCCATTGCAGAATTGACTATAAAAACATCAAGTGATACCACATATATGAGTGAACACTGTGTTTGACAACAGGCTGAACCGTTCAATCAGAGTTTGGTTACTTCAAACTCAATGACTGTTTTCTACAATAATAACAACCCTAGAATGTTGTGGCAGGAAGAGAAGAAGAAAATGTCTTTTGTTATCACCGGGGAAGAGATTACAACAGAATTATGCTTTGGCTGTTACTCTCAGCTCACCGCAGGTCAGAAATGAAAGGTCACATGTCCGTGCCATCGACCAATGACCGTAGAGACGGATAATCTGCTCACACTGCACAGAGGAGGCCACTGGTGGAGAATTCACAACATTTACTACCATTCTGTCCTGCTGGTGCATATCCAAACCAAGGCATCAGCGTTCACTTGACCTGACATGCACCTCACCACCTGCACACAGGCTTTAGTCCAATGTGTTGAATACATACAAAAATGATACATAACCTGGTTTTTAAAGGGTTTTTTTAGGCTCATGTGTTCAGTTTATTACAATTCCTCTGCAAGTGCTTTGAACACAACATCTTAACATGTGGTTGCATCACACCAGTGTAGTCAGTCTGTCACTGTTTAAACATTAAAGATGTTTTTCCCCCTGCTATTGGTTGATATAACATTGAGAAAAAATCTCCTACTTTTAATGTGTCTCAATGTTCAAATTTCTTTGTAGTCTGAGGGGTTCAGCTTCAGCCAGGAAAAGTCCAAAAGTTTAGCTGAACCCTGGGTTACCTGGGGAAAAGACCAACCCTCCCCGAGGTACTGAAAAGTTTCCAAAGGAGCTCATAGCTGATAAAAGAAAGACTGGGAGTGATGTTGAGGATCCTGCTGAGGCTTCATAAATGGATGGTAATAATATTCAAAGTGAGCTGATAAAGGCCTGTGTTTCCAGCCTTGAAGGTGGAACACTACATCAAGGCATCAGGGTCACGAAGTGGGCTCCATGTTTTGACCTCAAAACCTAAACTAAACTTCTGTTACGTTTAATTGGAATGTGTTTTTAACTTTATAAGAATCTTAAAAACTGGAAATAGAGGATGTCAGTTTCGATCATATAAATCCAAAAAAAAACAAACATTTTTCTCTCTATAAAACACAGAACTGTTCTTGGGGTGTAACCTGTGACCAGTGTCCAAACGCTAGAAACTCTTTTTTTCACCTTTCATTTAAACTTTACCCCCCAACCATACACAGGCTTAAAATAAACAGTACATGGACAAACACTGGATAAAAAGTGACAGCCTGACTCCAAGCAGTCAGCAGGATGTCACCTTTAATGTCAGTCAGTCAGTCAGTCAGTTCTCCACGACCTGACCTCCTCCACTCTTCAAAAGACTCAACTCCAGTCTCACGAGAACGGGCTCTTCTCTTAAAAGCTGCATTAACACTGTGTACACACTATAGCAAAACACGTTCCTGGTTTCCAGGCAACAGTTGCTATGAGATACCGCTGCAGGTGGGAGTGGTGCTAAGAATGTCATCGTGTGAGATGACGGGGGACGATTCTTCTGGTGTTGTTGGGGCAGCGGATTGTACCATTTGTCCTCAAGTGGGGTAGTAACACAGTGTTTTCCTCAATGGGTGTCTTTACCAAAATGTCTTTACGTCACTTCTCCTGCCTCTCCCTCTGCAGCCATTTGAAACATTTAGTCAAAGCTTTTTTTTTCCCTTCTTCATTGTTTCATATTTTTGCAGCGAGAGCAGAGAACTCTGCCACGCTTCTCTCTGAGCACTGCACACGGAAATGAATTATTTATAGGAAACAACGCTTCCACTCTGTGTTATTTTAAGACTGAATATCATGTCATCCCAGTGCACTGACTTGCAGGGTTTGTGTGCACACAGCAGCAGCATGTGTGAGAGACTCCTGCTTCTCCCTCACAGGGTGATAGATTGGGCGGGTACAGAGTAAACAGTGAAGGACTAGCAGCCCTATTCTGAAGGAGCCGGTGACCCAGATCTCATCTACAGCTGACTAGAAGTCAAAAACATCTTTAACCAGCGTTTTTATAGGTCTCGGCTCCAAAATAATTTGGAGTAATTCAAAGTAATTTTGCCCACTGAAAGTGTATTTACTGGACACCAATACCGAATCATATTACCCTGCACATTCACTTGTTCTCTCTCTGTCTATTTGGAATCCTTATTGGTTGCCCCGGTTGAAAACCTCTGAGAATCTGACCTGTCTAAAAAAAAAATGTTTTTTATTATTCACGCAGCACCTTAACATGCCATTCAGTGTGAAAGACAGATGTAAGTGAAATATATGATTCATAAATGTGCCATCACTGAGATGTGTGTGCTGCTGAGCTGCAGCGTCCTGGAGGCTGACGCAGAGGTAAACAAACGAAAACACCACAGGCCAGAGACAACACTAGCTGTAGGGTTAGGATTTCAATCACACTTTAGAATATGTTTACAAAACAGCAAAAGAGTGAAAATCATTGCTGACTTTATCAGCTCTTTAACAGAGATGTCAATGTTGTCTCATCACAGGCCACGTGCTGTCACCGACATGAACAACATACAGGAAGTAGACAAAACGTTTCACATTACAGGCTATAGCTTGCAGGGGAAAAAAAGCTGATGTCCTTAACATAGAGATTGAAGACGCAAGGTTACAAATGGACACCCGGTTTGTCACTCAAATGCTGATCAACCTCCCTTTTTTTGACTTCATTTTTTTCTTCTTCCCTATTTCTTTTACAATATTTAATAGAAGAAATTTGAAACTTACAACTAAGACCACAGGACCATACAAATGTTACATAAATCAAGTGCAATAATAGCATAAATGGGTTCTGGATGTGGTGTTTTTTTATTTTTTAATTCCAGTCAATTGTCTAAATTGTTTGTAAAAAGAAAAATCAACAGAACTAGATTGCACTACAATTTTTTTTATCAAGTCTTAATATTCAACACAAACTGAGAACAGGACGCGCTCAGATGATGCCTGTAGGTCATAGGTATTCGCTGAATTGCTGATGATCATCATTTATGCAGGTCTTGTCACTGTCTGGAAATGGATGCAAATCATAAAAGATGAAATCCTTCCAGCACCAAATAAACAAAGATGAGAAGACACTAAGTAATGATGATGTTGTACCACCTGCTGTGGCCAAAGGTCAGCGCTCAGCCTTCAGTACGGGGTCACTCTTCGTGACCTACAAGGATAACCACTGAGTCTGCCACAAACACGACCTCTGACCCTTCAGCTCCCTGACCTCTGCTCTTATGTAGTACAGCAACTTTAGTTAAAAAATTCTTGCCACTTGTTAAAAATGCAGCGCTCCTCTGTTTCATCCGTTTCACAGCAGTGTCAACAAACATCACTGATATGAGGTGGCTGAAGTGGAGTGTTTGCTGAAAAACCACTCACACACTTTAGTAAGTATTATGGAGACCTTGTGTAGAAGTCCTAAAAATATGTGTGCGTGTGTGTGTGCATCCACTGCTCCACAGCTCGCCAGGCTGCAAGAGGAGCAATAAAAGATTGATGCTCCACCAAGCCCTAAATCATGCATGCAAATGGATGTGTTCAGCTGATGTACATTACAGAGGGAAACAGGGCATGTGAGCTCTCGTGTGGACATAAAAACAGATGGTAAAACCCACACACATGAACATTAGCATGATTTATTTTTAGCAGGAATTGAATGAAGAAATAATAGACATGAACATAAATTTATTCCTCGCCCTGTGGGCTGTGATAGTGACATCAATTACAAAGGCAGTGCAGATTTATCCAAAAGTAGAAACTATTGGAGTCATTTGTGTTGGTGGAGAACGATCATCCAAATGCCTTCTACGAATGACTGTGTCACATACATTTGAAAAGTTCCATTCATGGAATGGAGTATACAAGTCATGCTATTGGTTTGTGCATTTTGTTAGCCACAAACTGTACATCAATGAACACAAAATGCAGTGTCACCAAAATGAAGCTGGATTCTGCAGAGACAGGGATTTGAGTGAAGCACTTCAACCTCATGAAGCGCTTAATCAATGGGTTATAATAACCTCAGACATGGTTTATTGATAATCTCAGCGTCGACCAGCGGGTGAAGACACTTGATACACTAACAAGTACACAGCGGAACATGACGGAAGCGCAGCCACTCACGGTCCTTAACCCCGCGGTTTGAGCCACATGCTGATAACCAATTACAGAGCTCTACACATTCATGAGTCCTTGCAGCTATTCATTCAGACAATACAAGTGGAGGACAGGTTTCTTTATCCACTGACTCATGGACCACATACATGTAAGGACTCTGCAAAGGTTCTTGAGCTAATCACATGGAAATTAATTATCGCTTCAATTTATAATGGTACGTAACGGTTAAGAAAGGCCCACTTGACGGACGTAAGAATGCAGAGTTCACCTGTAGGGGGAATATTACCCCTCTGCACTAGGAATCGGTTTAGCAGCTGAATGCTGCAGCTTGTCTGGTGGCTCTGTGAAGGGATTATATACTAGAGCAGCTCGTTGCCATGGTAACAGCATCACCACATCACCACAGCTAGATTACTACAGGACAGAATGCACCCAGCAACATATTTTTATTTTTCCAATAGTCTATTAAACCCTAACACACTTATAGTTTAGCGAATCTACTAGAAAACAATTTTTGAAAACAGACTGTTAGAATCTTTACTTTTGTGCTGTTTTTCTATTTGATTCATTCACAGTTTTTTTTCCCCTTCTTCAGTCGCTACCTTTATGCACCGCGGGTAATCTGAATATGTGATTTGGCAAATGCCCTGAATAACACATCTGTCCTCATAATTCTGGGGTAAGAGCCAGTAACAGCATGTAGAGCCGTGGAGCCAGAAATGAACAGGAAGAAACATCTCCAAAATAAATCTCTAAAATACATATATAATATAGGTTTAGAGCTGGTTACAGCCACATTTTAAACTTTTCTACATTTGCCATTGAAACAAATATCATCTTAAAAAATCTCTTAAACACAGTGAACAGAAACCTCTAGGAATTGGTGGATTTGGACAAGTCCCAAAACACTGTCACAGTGATCCCAGAGCTGTTATTCCAATCCTATCCAACCCTTTTATGAAAGGAAATTAAGACATATTTCAAACAAAAAAAATAATTCCAATTGCCTAATATTAGAGTAAACTATCTGTTTGAGAATTCTTGCGTACTATACGTAAAATTCGTAAAAATAAGTATTTGTGTCTTTAAGTTGGCTTCAGTTTAAACTGTGATAGCACTCAGGGAACTGTAAAAGTACTCTTGTGTTTTACCACAAATCTAGGAATGACAGGAAGCAACTTCTCGGCCAACTTCAGGGACTGTCGTTTAATGGATGTGTTTAAAAGTTCTGCCAGGTCATGTTTTAAATGCAAACAAAACTATGTTGAACACGGCAAACATATGAATTTTTTATTAGTTTCTAGTTTTCTAAATATAACCATAAAAATACTACGGTGGTTTAAATTAGGTTAAAGTGCTGACTGCTACCACAAAACCAAAAGTTCACAGTTGAAAAGAACTGTTACTGGTCTCCAGCTGCCTATGTAATTTAGCTTTTTCACCAACTCAGTCTCCAGCTGTTCACTCCACCACCCACCTTCTTCCAAATCTGCCATAATCACTTTATGAAATGACACATAAACACAACCTCAGCAACAATCTTTGAGGTTGCTGTGGCTCTCCGGGGACACTTTCCTCTCAAAACTGCAGGCTAAGGTCAAAGTAAAAGTGCAGTCAGTGATATTCTGCACATGCTCATTAAAGAATATTAAGGATGGATGGCTAACTAGCTTGGGGACGCGCAGCTGTAAAGGGTCAAACACGTTCAGCCTTTTTTTTTTCTAATCCTTTTGCTACAGAGCGGACAGACACTGGTGTTAAACAACAGAGGGAACACCGTACAGAGTGGGGAGATTGATGGAAGTCCATAAAAAAGAGGACCATAAAAGAGAAAGCGCAGCTTTACTCATGAAAATGAAATTCTTTAATACCCTGTAGACGGTTAGTTGTAATTGTAAGCAACATAGTTCATGAGATACTACAGGTATAAGAGAACTTCAAAATATATACAGTATATTTTAAAAAAGTATATCATTACAATTTGCGATTCCGTTATTATTATTTTATTACAAATTCAACAGTATGGAACGTAAACTATTCTGTCATTTATACTGTCTAACAGTCATTCAACAGTATGGAACGTAAACTATTCAGTCATTCATACTGAACATTAAAGAACATTGATCTGTTTTGTTAATATTGCCTGTTATCAAGACTTTTAAAGTGTCACAGCTCGAAATTACAGTAGACCACATTTTATACAATCACCCGCAAACACGTTTTGTCGAGACCTTAGGTTTTAGACCTTCTTTTTTGGAATATCTCAGGATTTTAAATGCTGCAACACCAGTTTGATGAAAGATATCTAAATGTCCCAATTTCTGAAAATATGTTCTTTACTACCCACTACAACCTACTCGGCGTCATAGAGTGGAGGGAAGTGGCTGCAAAACCACAGATTTATCTGTGGTTTTGCAGCATAATTTGAAAAAGAAATTCCACTTCACAGTATCCATTATTTTGAATGAAAAATTCTGCATCTGTATCACCTGCAAGATTGAAGGAAATGGACCATGCAATTCTTTATAGCAGGAGAGTGAAACTAAAATCACAGGGGAAAAAAACAGTTTAATCATCATAACAGTTTTGTTGTTCTGAATATTATTATTTTTTTGCTTTATGGCTGCATTATGCAGAGGAAAACAACAGCTTAAATTACATGTCAGCTTAAGGAGGATGTGCAAACAGCTCTGCTTTGTTCAAATAAGGCAGCAGGACCCCACAGTTTGGTACCAATAATTCTGCTCAACTCAACAAGTATTTTTGTAACAATGGAAAAAGATATGGGATTGAACTGTTGTACGAGAAACAACACAGCTAACCAGAGAAATCTGCATATTGGCCGAACTTGACAAAACCAGAATTCAACTCCAATCCTGATCACATACAAACATTAACCTTAACAATGTCTGCTAATATTGGTAGAGAAAAAAAACCCCAAAACTATTAGTACTTAGATAGTAATCAAAGGGTTTAAGAGCTGCCTCCCTGTTAGAAAAACAACATCCCACATGAAATAGTCCATAATACTTTTTTCTCACAAGTAACTTTCCTGCCATTCACCAGATTCACTCCTTATTCTGAGGATTCAAGAGGAAAACATTTTAAATTTTGAAGTTTATCTGAGCTGAATAAAGCTACATGTCAAAGGAACAATTAAATGTCAATCGAAATAATGACTGAAGATTGAACAGCTCTTTGCTGGAGATCAGCACATATTACAAAATCTGGCAGGCTTTTAAATTTCTAGGAGTAAAAAGCAGCAGTGGGTGGGCAGTGAAGGGGTCAGGGCTTTGGTTTTGAATCTGCAGATATTAGAATTTTCTTAAGATTTCAATGTGATAAAGTCATTGTTGGTTCCAAGTAGGTTTAATGCCACACGTTCAGCTCCATGACATCACCTGGTTATCAAATCAAAAAGCAATGGCTTAGTGTTGCACCTTCTAAAAATAAATTTTTAGAAGGAAGCAATGGCTTAGTGTTGCACCTTCTAGAATTAGCAGAGCAAAATAAAACCAGCAAGTAAGTGAACTATGGAGGAACTGCTGTATGTAAAGGAGGAGGAAAGACGTCTGTGTGGAACATAAAAGAAGTGGAGAGTAAGATGAGATCATGTCGAGGAGGAACAGACACATTTTGCTCTGCTCGTTTGATGCTCCATTTAGCAAAAACACAAATAAAACCAATCTCTGTTGCAGCTTTGCTCAAACACACACACACTCACACAAAAACATGCACACATGCGACCAAGCACACACACACAAACACACATAGTCATTATGGAGTCTCATAAAAAAAACACAGAAAGCCTAAAATAGACTGTGTGTTTCCTCCAATTCCCTACATCTGTGCTATGATTTATGTTGTGTTTCCTTCAGTGGCTGAAACATTTTCTCCTGTGCATTATGAAATCTTACAAGAGCTGAGCCTCCACAATTTTGGTATACGTTTATTATACAACTGGCAGTTGTTTTCACACTATATTAAAACCATGGTATGATAGAAAACATGGATTATTGACGCAAACGTATCATAGCACCTGCTATTCACCTTGGGGTGAAACTTGAGCAGAGTTTGAGCAACAAGGGACACAGTGAAAACTCAACAGTCGTAAATAGTAAACAGACACATTTGGATGGCACCACCTAGTTGTAAGTCCCGATGTTTCGTACTCAGCCTTTTGAAGTAAACCAAAACACAAATTGTACTGCTCCGTGAATAATTCTAAAATCTCAAAATTTAATGAAAATTATCTGCAAAATCCTTTTGATTTTATTTTAAACTTTTACTCTACTGCTCTCTGAGAAACATGCTAAAGTACTCTTTCTGTAATACTACTGCAATGTCAACAGTATCACTGACACTTTATGAAATGTTTTAACAGACCTCTCCCTCATCACTGTGTCAACCTTTGAGACCTGAAATATACGAACGGACAAATGCACTGTGTGGATAATAACTTCACACGTGAGCGCTGTAGTTCATAAACCAGGACAGAAGCAAAACTTTTTGAAGCTTTGAATATTTACTATTTTATAATTTTCAAAGTCTGAAAATGCCCAACCAAAAATACTACTGTTTTTACAGAAATCTAAAAACAAAGCCTCAAGGAGCCACAGTTCAACAGCAAAAAGCGCCTTCACATCTAGTCATAACTTCACTACATATAATCTCATGAAAACCAATTACAATTTGGATAGTACTACAATGTTTCAAGAAGTGTCAAAACAATCCAACCAGGGTCACTGCTCAAACCACAGACCACACAGACTTCAACCCATTTGTCTACTCCAGGCAGGAGAAAAAGCTCGTTGAAAAAAAAAGGTGACACAGCTCTTACCTCAATTAGGAAATCCCCCGTTCTGAGACCAGCCTGCCATGCCACTCCTCCTTCATCCACCGACTCCAAGTACTGCAGGGCAGGGAAGGCGGGTGTGGGAGTAAACTCCTCGATGGGCGTGTCGGCTGAAATACACAACAAAAGTTTTGAGTATCGTTCTTTTAGCTTATCTTAAAATAATATTTTTATATATTTACATATGCATAAAACAGCCTTCTGTTACTGAGAAGAACAAAAACTGTTAACATTTTCCTGCTCCATGCTTTATCAGTTTGTGAAAATGGTATTAGAACAAACCCAGTGAAGGGCCCTAATTTTAAAACTTCACAGCTATAAAAAAAAACAACAAAAACTCTTATACTAGAATCTAGATAAGACTGAGTGATGCAGAAATTAATTCTTAATACATTTTTTGTTAAGATCAACAAGTCTTTTATCTGCCTTTAAAGCAGCACTGATGAAGAAAGTCTGTAATTTCTGTCATCAAGAATACCGTCGTGTTCTAACAGAAGCCTTATAAAAAACAATTATCTTTTCCTACTATCTAAATAAATACCAATCTATCTAAGCTCCTTCAGTGGCTGCAGCCTCACCGAGTCTGGCTCTTAGGAAGGTTGACAGAAAACACTGCAGTTGCCAGAAGCCAGTGTCGACAAATGACACATCCTAAAACTCACATCTGGAAAAAACACTGTCCTCCAAATATAAATGATGCTATTTACATGACGGAGATGATTTTGTTTCTCTGCACATGTGTTTATGAGTATGTATGTGTGAATGTAACTGAAGGGAGAGATGGCAAGACAAAGAGAGAGAGACTAAAAACAGGGAGTAACATGGAGAAAAAAGTCGACGTGAGCTTTTGTGACAGCGCCAACATTAATGTGTGTGTATCTGTGTGTGTGTGTTCAACCCCATGCATGAAAAGCTCAGCTGGGTCAGTTCCCCAGGGGGACAGCAGAGTGCCTGTGTGTTCAAGTGTGTGTGTGTTTCTGTATGTGCATTCGAGTATCAGAAGGACTCGAACATTCCATTTGTTTTTCAAACCAAAATTTCGTTAAGCTTCCTCTCTTCTTTTTCGCAACTCATAATATCTCTCCATATGATTTTATATATGAGGGGAAAAGTGACACGAAAACATGAATGCAAGACATTTTTTCGCTGGTGGTGCAGAACCAATCACACAGCTACTTCCATTCAAATGTAGATTCTGACATAAACCAGCATCGTCACAAAAATCCAACACAAGATGTGTGTTCAAGTCATCATTATCAGCATCAGCAGCATCAGCAGCAGCAGCATCAGCAGCAGTATACCCTGGCTATTTTTAGAGCCAATCACATGTCCCGGTGAGAAATCAAACTGCCTGGACAGGGAACTCATTTCACAACAAGTCATGATGCAGAAAAAAAGATGTAAACCATATGGGTAATCAGATGTCAACTACTGCCCTGGCAAAAGCAAATGACAAGATTTTGACTTATTCTCATATCATAGTGTCGTAGTATCAAATTTAATCTACTCTCCTCTATAACACCCAAACTGGCAACTCACGGTCTATCCCAAGACTGTACATTCACAAAAATATAATTTTAGGATAGTGGAAGAAACTTCTGAGAAAACTAAACCCAATGATTATAACCATTTTACCGATGGATTTTTTAAGTAAACCTTTAACAATTCCTTTATATGTTTAGTTTTACAAATTAAAACATGTAATCAGATTGCCAGTGTTTGGTGAGCTTGTTAATATTTGAAAAATATGTCGGGCAACTTGTAC
>NC_024311.1:15521440-15550448 GCF_000523025.1 Cynoglossus semilaevis | reverse complement strand
AGTATCAGAAGGACTCGAACATTCCATTTGTTTTTCAAACCAAAATTTCGTTAAGCTTCCTCTCTTCTTTTTCGCAACTCATAATATCTCTCCATATGATTTTATATATGAGGGGAAAAGTGACACGAAAACATGAATGCAAGACATTTTTTCGCTGGTGGTGCAGAACCAATCACACAGCTACTTCCATTCAAATGTAGATTCTGACATAAACCAGCATCGTCACAAAAATCCAACACAAGAGGAGCAGCAGCAGCATCATTATCAGCATCAGCAGCATCAGCAGCAGCAGCATCAGCAGCAGTATACCCTGGCTATTTTTAGAGCCAATCACATGTCCCGGTGAGAAATCAAACTGCCTGGACAGGGAACTCATTTCACAACAAGTCATGATGCAGAAAAAAAGATGTAAACCATATGGGTAATCAGATGTCAACTACTGCCCTGGCAAAAGCAAATGACAAGATTTTGACTTATTCTCATATCATAGTGTCGTAGTATCAAATTTAATCTACTCTCCTCTATAACAGCCAAACTGGCAACTCACGGTCTATCCCAAGACTGTACATTCACAAAAATATAATTTTAGGATAGTGGAAGAAACTTCTGAGAAAACTAAACCCAATGATTATAACCATTTTACCGATGGATTTTTTAAGTAAACCTTTAACAATTCCTTTATATGTTTAGTTTTACAAATTAAAACATGTAATCAGATTGCCAGTGTTTGGTGAGCTTGTTAATATTTGAAAAATATGTCGGGCACCTTGTACTTGTGTAATATATATATATATGTATATATATATATATATATATATATATATATATAAAAATTATTTCCTGTTTAATGCTGCTAAAAAATGTGGCAATGTTTAGTTATTTGTTGAGTTAAATCAGACCTAGACTTGGGGTAGCTATATATTTGTCAGGTCCTGGTCCACAGAGACATTGACTTTCAACTGAAATCATAAGAGCTTCCTGTATAAGAGGTAAATGTCTTCATATGACTCAAGAAAGTCCAAGCACCGTGGTCTATTAATGGTCTGTGAGACTGAACCCCTTATAGACATCCATTAACAGAGAGACCATTAACCATCTGCACACAGTACTTTACACATCAGACCATAGTCTATTCCTGCCTCTGACCAAGGAACTAACTTCACTGAGCCTGTCTTATTTTTAGTCATATAACATTATTGGTGGTGGAAGCATGATAACGGATATTTTTAAATAACAAGACCAACTATAGAGATACATCAGAGTTGTCATCATTCCAATGCAAGACTGGGCTTTTATCAAAGAGTTTTAAAAGTGAAAAGGACAGTCCAAACAACCTAGTGTCTGGTCTTTTCACCCAGAAGCATCTTGACCACCAGAGCACAAAAAGAAAAAGCAAACATGGGAAAACATCTCAGCTAATAAACAAGGAGTCAGAGGAATAGTAGCAAGTTTTCCTTTTTGTTTTTTGTTTTAGTTTAGTGTAGATATTTTTTTATAATGCTTCTTATATAAATTAAGGTCCGATGAACTTGTTAACATGTTTGTGAAAACATGGTGTTTGTGCACAGAGGAGAGAGGAGGATACATCTGTTAAACATACATGACCATCAGGCAGATGTCCAGCTTCTGCTCAGGTGTAGGACTGACAGTGTGGAGTGAAAGGCAGGAAACAGCTGATGAGCTCAACAAAATAAAAGTCCTACCTTTGGCCCCTCGCAGCACGAAGCCGAAGCCCTCGTTCTCCTTCTTCTGCAGGACCACCGTCTTCTCGTCCACCACGCAGTCACTGTGGAGGAGATGCCGAGCAGAGCGTCCGTTAGCACAGCCCATCATCCGCAGCATGGCCATGGACGTCCTGCCCGAGTGCAGGTTCATGATGCCGCTGCTCCTGATGCTGCTGATGATGGAGAGCTAGTCCGGCCAGGGCAGGGCAGGGCAGGGCAGCCGTTTAGTGTAGATACCACCACCACCACCACCACCACAGCCACCACCACCACCACCGCTGCCTCCTCCTCCTCCTCCTGCTCTTCTCCTTACGGCCTCTATGTCTATCAAGCGATGTGACAGCGGGCCCGGCAGCCCGGCCACAGCATCTCCAGAGAGAGAGAGGGGGGTGAAGAGATACAGAGAGCGAGGGGGTGGGTGAGATAGAGGGGGAGAGAGAGAGAGAAAAAGAGAAAGAGAGAGTCTCCCCTCACTGCTTCCCGCCAACCCCTCCCTCGCGGTAAAAAAAAGTCCCTCTCCGCCGCCGCAGCTGCAGCCGTCTACCGTCGTTTCTTCTTCTTTTTTTTACCCCCTCCTTTGTTGCGGTTGAGCCTTTAGTGGCCGGTGGTGTGTGAGCCCTGAGCCTTTAACGAGGAGTTTCCTGAGGCGCATAGTGGTGTTAGCGGCTAATGGCTCATGATGAGAGAAAGAGAGAGCGAGGGAGAGGAATGAAGAGAGAGAGAACGAGGGAGCGAGTATAAGGGGGAGAGAGAGAGAGAGAGGGAGGGAGGGAGAGGAAGAGAGAGAGCGAGGGTTGTGAGGGAGGAAGCGTCAAAGTCTATGCTGGGATGGACGGATGTTTTGACTCTCGAGTGCACGCATGTTTCACGTGAACTTGTTCAGGACTTTTCTGAAATGCGCGCCGACTCCTGTGTTCAGAAATTACCATCGCGCCAGAACGCGCACACGAGACAGAGTGCGCATCTGACATTAGCGCGCACCGAACACCGGGAGTGAGACGCAGAGACCGTGCACGTGCGACACTGCGCGTGTGCGTGTTTACAAAGCGCGTGCGAGACAGCTTAATTAGGTCAATCAAATTATTATTTTATTGCTATTCAGGCCAGTTTCCAAGACATGGCCATGTCCAAACACCTTAAAAACTTAATTTGAGTTTTAAATTATATAACTACTAGGACAATATTTAAAGATTACATAAAGTCTTACATATTTCTATGGGCCAGATGTTTGAGACCAAGTCACATTTTCTTTCTCCTCATAGACATAGACTTACAGCTCTGTCTTTGTTTACTCTGTGGCTTCACCCTCACTGCAGTGAAGCTCTATTGACTTCTTACTCCTGGACATGCACATGTTATCAAACCATTTCAAGCACAGTCATGGGATAATGCAAAACATAATGTATTAAAAATGAAATTTAATAATTTTGTGCATGTTTTCTCAAGGCACTCGAGGCAGAACCATTCAACGATATCTAAAACTTGGTCTACAATGATTTAGAAGTATAGGTGGTATGCAAAAAAAACAACAAAAAAACACAGATAAAGTCAAACAATTCTAAAGCCTTTAAGTTTGGAAGTAAAAAAAATAATAATTCTGGCACAGAGAGAGGACAAGAAAAGTAAGAAAGAATCTTTTATAAAAACACCCATCTTTATATTTGTCAGTTAACATTTTAAGAAAACTAAACATTTGCTGTTTGGGCAAACAAAATCAGGAAACATGTTTTACTGTAATATGAAAATGCCACTAAAATGGCACTATTACACACTCCAAATATTGCCAATAACATTTCTGGTGTGATGTGGCAGTAAAAGTGAATCATATCATGGTTTGTTTAGAAGAGAACTGAGACCTACCCTTTAGGAGAGTCATTCTGTGCTTAGGTCGTGCACAACAAGGGGCCACGTATAAAGTTAACCCTTTAGGTGTGCATGCAGTGTTAGAAGAGTGCAGAGTTGGAGCACGTACACTCTAAAGCTATTGATAAAAAAGAAAATGCCTTTCAGAATCATATATTTAGTCTGAAATGAAGAGAAGCTCAGTGGTCACGTGGCCATCATTTAAAAACACAGAAGCACAAATGCCACATAAAACAAAATGAAGGCTGGTGCGTCGATGGTGATCATTTAAAGGCAGCCTGCCAAAGTTAATGCCAAAACTTTTTTTGGTGCTAACGTGCCTTCATAATTATAATAATTATTAACTTTCTTTTTTCCCTTATTAAACACAGGGCTTTCGTGTTAAGAATAATGACAGCCTGACGTGGTACAGTTCTCATCCCTTCCGGCAGTAACCATGGCGAGATCTGGTGTGGCGACACTGAGCGGCGTCATCTGCACAATGAAGCAAGTGGAGGATGGAACCAGCTACGGCTCCACGGGCAAGTTTGCTGCTATGGGCTAATGTGTTTGCTGTGAGGCTCTTCTCTCAGGTTATATTAGGTGTGAGGATTACGCTGAATAGACACGTGGGATGAGAGAGGTAGAAAGAGAGAGCGAGGGAGGGAGGGAGAAAGAATAAAGAAGGAGAGAGAGGTGCAACTGCCGTCCTAGCAACAGTTCCCTTAGCAACACAATCTGTCTAGAGACGAAGGAGACCCACACTGCTGACACACTGAAGGTTATCTCCCTGTGTTGCATACACACATACAAATACACACGTCCCTCCACAGCTGAGAGAACAATCACAGAGAAAAGACAACACACAAAACCATCAGGGTTTCCTGACATGGACCTAATGAATCAAACGCACATCAAAACCAGTTCATAAAGTTCTACCATGAATTTCACCCATGACACTTTTACAACGTCACCATAATGATTAAATTCACTCTAATGTTACCACATAGTGTCTTCACAATTGTTCTCACAATATTGAAGTTGGCACCGCAACAAAGTCCAGGCAATATCGAAACATGTAACCTCACATGTGAGAGCTGTTCACAGAAGCATCGAAAACAACTTTGGAGACGGGTACTGTACATGAGATTCAAAACATTCATTAGTCTTTAAAACGACAAAGGCCTGTTGCTACTGTCTGGAAATATTTCCATATTTAGCTCAAACATTCCGGCACAGATAACAAAACTCAGTCCACTTCCAGGTTAAACTTATTTCCTCCCCCGGACTTCTGATGTCACACACTCTTCAGCTCTGAGCTACAGTGTTAAAAGTGGTTCACCTTGACCCACATGTACACAAACTAGGGAAAACACCTTCCAGCATGTTCTGTCAGAGAGTGTCCTGCTGAGTAATGTGGTGGATGTGACAGTGTTCTTTGTGTTTGTTCTTTCATTCTACAGCAGCGCTACACTAACAGCAAATTATGATAACAAAGATTATTGACTGGTCAGACCGAGACCTGTTTTGAGCTTCTGTAAATGAGTAAGAGGATGTGGAGGTAGAACCAGTGTGCAATAAAACACCTGTTTGTTCTCTGGACGTTTAGTAATAACATTAAGGTGGAAATCTAAATAAGAAAATAGTAATACTAACAGCAACTGTAGCACCTGGTTCCTTTCATGCAGTTTAACACAGCACCAAATAACGTCTTTGGCCAAGTGAGAATAACTGATCAATTTTACATCACTAGCACCACTGGCAGCATAACAACTATTTTTTACTGTTGCACTGAGAGCTTGATATCAGGCAACAATTATGTCTGATGTGTCAGAGATTCCAGCAAACTTTTAATGATGAAATGTCCAAAGAAAGTGTTACTGCTTGTTCTTTCTTCTTACTTTTCACCTTATTTTTGAGAAAAAGGAAAATATTTTTCCCCGAATGATAGATAAGAGAGTAAAGTACTCCTTATAGCTCAAAGTGTATTTGACAAAAGCTTTATATATTTTTGGTATAGTAATTTGGACACTATATTGACTTCGACTCATTTGTATTTCAAGCCTGGCATCTGACCACAACCAAACTATTAATTATTCATTTACTTTCACAGTGTGTCAGTAAAGGACTAAGGGACTTCAAGAAGTTAATGTGCAGACATTGTACACACTGTACATCCCCTGACCTCCTCCCCAACACACAAACAGAATAAACATCTAAATTCCAGTAATTCAAATATACTGTAGTAGTGCAACAAGAAGCTGAAACTCTGAGACAATCAATTATTATACACAGCTTTTGAAGGACATCTCATAACTGCATCTGAAAAATCTTGGTGCTACGTTTATGTTGTTTCCTGTTGATATTTCTTTATATTTTGTATGTGTGTGTGTCAGTCTTACCTGGAGGCATCAAAACTGTCGTAGGAGCCCACGGTGTAGTGTCTGAAAAGCTTCCGTCTGTCGGCGCGGTCCGCTCGAGAATCTGCAAAACATCGACATTTACACTTTAAACCTACAGTAGCTGGCTGCTGCAGGTTAATGTGAACATGAACTTTATAAACATACAGCATAAAGATATAAATACATTATCTAATTGAAAATAAATTTAAAAATTTTAAATTTTGTTTATGAGACATGCCCTAAAACACAGAAAAGTATGAGTAAATGATATCTTACTTTCCAAAAAAGTCACTGTGGTTTTTCATATGCATTCAGCATACAGTATATACTGTATATATCGTAATGCACATGAATGTAGGCCGCACTACTCTACAGGCCGCAGATGCCCACGTTGTAGCATGGGCTATTTACACAGAAAGATTTTTCTTTTACACTTTTAATTAAATAAATGCTTTTTTCCCCCGAACGGTGCCTGTAACACGGCGACCTGTTTACACGTTAGCTCTGTGTTGCTTCGGTACCACGACCGTTGGAATGCACAGCGGAAGCTAACATTAGCTCCGGGGCTAACTCCCTTCACTTCGTGCTTGTCCGCAGCAGAGGTAAACAGAAACAAGGGAGTTGGGGTCTTTATTATCAACCACACCGAGCACAACAGTACATAAACGGCGTTTTAACAGCCTGTTTAACCAACTCACGCTTCAACATAACAGGGCTTAAACTGCTCTCAACTTTCGCTACTGTTCTTTCTCTCGCGCGCCCCCACGCACATATACACACGCAGCCATTCACAGACAGACATACGATACTAGCGTAACACGCGGTAGCCTATCATTTCCGGCTTGTAGTCCGTATACGTATACTGTGTATATGTGTATGTAAATGTATATGCATTTAGAATACATTCTAAAACTAATATTTGACTAATATGAACTAATATGAAACTAATATGAATGTGCTTATTTGTTAGTAAAACATTTTTTAAATCATTGCAACACAATAAATAGTTCCAAAACCCATGCTGGTTGAGCACTTACTAAAGTGCAGCCACACTCACTCACACCCGCGACCTCAGGATCAAGATTCCTTCACCCTCCTCTGTTCTCCATCTCTCACACCAGCTGTCACACTTTCACAGAAACTCCCATCTCCTCTGATCCAGATTACATCTTGACATCTTTGCAGGATCAGTAACATTTTTTTTCTTTTCTGCCCTATTTCAATGTGTCCAGTATAAGATGGAGGGCGGGAGAAGTACAGATACAGACATAGACGTTCTAACAAGAAAAACTGTCTTTGTATTTTTTTTTAAGAAAAAAAAAAGAGATAGTGGAAAGAGTTAAGTAATAGAGTGGACACACACACACAGACCGATACACACAATCATGCACCATAGCAACTGCTGTGTGACTGCAGCCAACTGGTTTCCATGGCCACAGATCAATACAGATGGTGCAGGAACACAGTGTGTGAATGTGATTGTGTGAGTGTGCGTGTGTGTGCACCGTATACGCAGCAGTTTGTGTATGATGATAAAATGTCAATATACAGTCAGGCCGTCTGGTTGTGTCTGACTCCCAGCCCGGCCTCAACCCCAGCACATAAAAACAAACTATCATCCAACCCGCCTCAACCCCAGCACATAAAAACAAACAGACAATACAGCTAACATTACATTACTGTTAGATGTTTCAGGAATTATCTGTCATGTTATATTTTGTCTTTACCACATGTTTATTATTCTATATCTTAGGATTTATAATTATTTTATCAAATTTTACTTATTAACTACTCCAAAATACCAAATCAAATTCAACATACTTTAAAATAAACACCGATTCTGATTATTTCCATTAAAAGCTGACCAACCAGCACACCAGCTGGAACAGGTTCCACCCACACCCACTGGTGGTCATTCAATAGAACTGCTATTTCCTTCTGGTAAGTCGTTATACGTATGCCTTAATGTAATTTTTGGGATTGTAATGTCATCATTAAATAAAATAAATTGTGCATTTTTAATGTACAATGTCAAGGTTGTTGTTTCAAACACTGTGTAAAAGCTGTATTATTGAGTATTGTGTGTTTGTGTGTGAGCACTCCCCAGGATTCGAACCTGAACCCTAACAAAGTTTGTCAGTGCTGCCCTTTTAAGTTCCCGCAGGTGGGGTTAGTATAAAACAGAGCGACTCGCTTGGTCAACAACACTGCTCTAGAGAGTGCTGAAAAAAAAAAGAAAGAAATGGAACTGAGGCTGTTAAAAAAGATCCTGCCCTACTGTGTCTCTGTGGTGTGATGGGCGGTTGGCTAAACTGTAGGAGCTCTTCTAATACTGTGAGGGTCATGAGCTCTGCAGAAGGGATCATCAGCAGCTCTCTGCCCCACTTGCAAGGAATTGTTAAGCTCCAGCTGCCACTAGAGTTCCTGCAAAAAAAAAAGCATTTGTTTTGTTGGCATGGACATCTGCCTCATGTCAACTGCCATATGTAGGTGTTCAGTCCAGTCCAGTGTTACATGTTATACACAAACGCAGCTGGTAAACATGCTAATAAGACATGGACCAAATAACACCACACTGAAGAAAAACATGAACAGACGACATGGGTAATTTTTGGCTGTTTAATCTTCTGCTGTAGACCGTTGCATTACGACCCCTATAGAGTAATTCTAGATTTTTTTTTTATCCAAGGTTCAGTAAAATATATTCATTCATTTATATTTTGTTTTCTTCTCTTTTTCACCACCTGCAACCTTTTCGCAGTCCGCTGTTTTAAATTCAGATCCATGATTATCATGGTTCTAAATCTGACGAATAATTATGTTGAGCTTTTCACTTCAGGCAATTTTCCTTTTTTTCTTTTTCTTTTTGGTTTTGTTTTGCGAAGCTTGTGAATTGTACTTGCACACAGGATTACGAAATTAACAAGGTGTCTGCGTTGTGCATTTAAGGCAACAAGACCTGGTCTTTTAGATAAAAGGCAAACCCCTGCACACAAAATTATGGAAATGAAGGAGGTTTATTCTGATTTTAGGGTGACTCAAATTTATATCCCTGTGGGCTTTAACACTTAGTTTAAGACATTATGCGATGGCCTACTTTGCCTGGTCCACTCCAAAGCCACAGCACCGTGCGGATACTCCAGTTCTGCTTATGGTTAATTTCCTGAAATGTTAGGCAATTACATTACAAATACCTATTTCAGATGTTTCAAATTACATTACAAATACCTATTTCAGATACACCTAAACACATTTGTGGGTGGGTTATTTGTGCATCTTCTTTTTTTGTGTTTTACACAAGGCAGACCAGGGCAGTTGCCTATAAATTGATCTGTTAAGACTGCCATACTGTGCCCCCATTCCTTGACCGGATTTCTCTCAGGCAAACCTGCGGGCAGCCTGAATGTGGAACAGTATGAGAGGAGAAGCCGGTGCCAACAGCCTGGAGTTAAGATTTTAAATAATCGGAGCAAAGGACAAAAAGGAGAAGAGGGAAGTAAAAGAGAGAGAGAGAGAGCTCTCCATCTGCCTCTGTTCCTGCTATTATACACCTGAAAAGCAGGGTGAATTTGAGGAGCAGGTGCTGCATGGTACAGTATATCTCCAAACAGTGGTACCATTCATTTTCATAACATTGAAAAGTGTTGCTTCTTTTTGACTATACAAACACAGCTGTTTTGCTGACAATAAGCGAGCTACTTTCAAAATCTCAGCTTTAAGACTCAACTTCCCCAAAAAAGAAAAACAAAGATGATTTTTAACACCTTGCATAAAGCATTAGCAACATAAATTAGCGGAACATTTTGCATTTTGTGTGTGACTGAAGGATGTAAGAAAATGAAAGAAATGCCTTCAACACTGTAATGGAATGTGTCTTAAATGCATCAAAACTTGGAACATTTAAATATCTTACTACCATAAGGATGCTCCAATAAATCCTCTGAACTGGTGTGGGACTGGAGTTAGCATTAAAATTAAATTAGAAGGGAAAAGATTAAATTTAATTTCCTAAATACTGGCACTGCTTTGAAAAGAAAAATTTAATTTCCTAAATACTGGCACTGCTTCGAAAAGAAAAAAAAAAATCTCATTAGTGGAAAAAAACCTTGGGAAATAATACAAAAAGTAATTTCCACCATGTTGAGAGTGAAGGTTGACATGGGATTGTGTTGCAGTTGACTCCATAGACTTACTGAAGGGATAATGTCAATAATTAAACAGAGTGAAAGAACATCAGCGGATTAGGACGAAGGAAGAACGGTCTCTTTCCTCTAACACCCAAGAGCACTGCTCAGATACAGCGGCAGCGAAGAACAGGGGCAGAATAAGATGTTAATATGAGCCGGGTTGCCACTCAGGGGGCCTTCAGAGCACAGCTGAGTTAGCAGGGCAACGTAGCGCTTAGCTTTGTGCGCCACAGCCTGGGGAGCCAGGATGGAGACACGCGCGGCTCATGCAGCAGGCAGAACGAGAGCACGTGTCCTGGTGCTGCCTCAGGAACCCGTGGCCTTCAAGTCGGCCTTTGTCTGTGTGTCTTTGCTGGAAACTGGGCGATGCCACACAGTGCGCGTCCTACATACACCGATGTCCCACCCCCCAATGATTAAATGCCCTGAGCATTTTCACTTACAGCTTTTCTCTTCTGTGGCCTTGACTGGAATCTCCTCCACACAATCGGCTGGAAACCAACCCACCTGGCCACGGGCGCTGCCTTCCCAGAATCCTCCCTCACCGATGTTTAGAACTGGAACGAAGGGAAACGATGAGAAGAGAGGAGAGGGTGAAAGATAACATTGGTTTACCAGGAAAGTAAAGGAAAAGTGTGTCCCAAGAGACCATTCAGAGCATCTATAGAAAAGTAAACAAGGCTTCAGAGGTGTAGTCTACTTCAGGTTCTTTGAAGTGCAGCAGTATGATATTAAAAAATAAAATCTGGCTCACAGCGTGATCTAGACATAAAAGTGATGCGAGCATCTCAAAAAGTCAAAAACACACAACGGCTGAGTTCTACAATATAATTGGACAATGTTTTCCAACGCACACTGATGTGACAAAGTGCTACTAAAAACACAAATTTAAAAGAAAAAACTTTTTTTTTAGCTCTTTAGTGGATTCCAAAGTGCTACTAAAAACACAAATTTAACATTTTTTTAGCTCAAGAAGATACCATATACTACAAGTGGATTTTGATTGGTGAGACTTCCAGAGACTATAGTATATTTTACAAAATAAATAACCAAAGTTTTCATACTTTTATCAAATTAGATCATTTTCTACAGGACCCCTGATGATATTTTTTCATGGCACACTAATGTGCTGCAGGCCAGTGTTTGGAAATCACTGCTTTAGAGAAAATACTGTACAGGACACGGGGATGGGAGTCTTTTACAGATATTTGATGATGTAACGGCTTTGAAACTCAGCTGCTTAAAAATCCCTCATTGACTTTATGAAGTGCCATCTGTCTCATTCGGGTTCTTGGCAGCGGGTGGGCAGGCTGCACTCAGCTGTATGTGAAAAGAAATATGATGTATCAGCAGCTACACTTAAAAAGAAAAAGGGAAACTTCACATTAAAGTCAAATGTTTGATACTGATCACAGTGTCCCAAGTACTGCGTGCATTTGGTAATTAGACTAAAGAGAAGTCGTAACTTTTAGCCACGTCCTTTAGGGCAATACTTCTCAAATAGTGGGGCGGGCCCCCCTGGAGGGGGCGCGGTGAGGTGCCAGGTTCCACTAGAATATGGCACGCTGGACATAAGTGTACCACTGCTGTAATGCTTAAATGATAACAAAACTCCAGTCACTAGGTGGCAGCAACTCATACAGTGGTACTACTGTCACTGTATCCTCAGTGATAAACCGGACTCATCCCTCACCTGGTCCAGGTCCTGGTCCTGGTCCTGGTCTTACCTTTGACTCTGTCACCCTTGTAGAGGTTGATCTCTCCTTCAGACTGGGGGGTGTAGGAACGAACCACTACAAAATGTCTTCCAGGGACTGCACTGTACAGTTTCCTCCTGGTGCTGATGGCATCGCCATGACTGCTGGGACTGAGAGAGAGGGAGAGAGAGAGGGGGAGAGAATGAATGAATGAATGAGTATATATATATATTTTTTTTTTCCTGAAAAATACGGAGTGAATATATATTTTTAAAGACTAAGAAAATGAATAATTGAGGTGAAAGCATTTGCATTTGATGAAAGTGCAAATCAAAATTTTGTCAGAAATATTTCACATTTAACATATTACACACAGGGTAAATGTTTAATGACATTTTAAAGCAACAAATCAAAATCATGTCAAAAACCTTTACAAAACAATTCCTGTGGTCTCCTGTATGTATCTATACCAACACAGACACACACACACATTTATACATGTTCTGGATGTACTGTATGTCTTGAAGCAGTAAATAGGACAGGACACAGACTGGATCTGACCCACAGAGCTGCAAAGGAGTCTGGGTAAAAAAGACTAAAAGAGGCAACTACAAAATGAGACCACTTGAAACTGAGCCTTTGACTTTATACATGGGTTTTGTCTGACACTGGTTCTTAGAGTCACGTGACCATGAAAACCGACCAGGCTGAGGTGTCTGACGTGATAATGTAGCGCCACTTAGTGGACAAACTCTATAACACCTTCCACAAGAGACAGTGAGATCAGACACAGGCTTCAAGTGAGTAAACAACGAAAACAATCCTTTAAATTTAGTCGATTTTTAAATTATTTTTCATGAGGATACTTTGGCTTCTGTGAAATGTGTTTTTAGCCAAAACATTTTTTGTTGTTGTTTAAAGCAAACGGCAGGAGTTACTAAATTAAATACATGATGTTTTAATATTGCAGAGATGGTAAATAAACAGGAATTAAACTAACATGGCAATGTCAATAATTTAAGAAAGGATCAGTAAAACATTTAAATTCAGACACCATCAACTACCAGGCACAGAAACAGCGTGTGCCACGAAGTGGGGACTTTTATTTATCAGGTGGCAAGAAAGGGGAAGGAATTTCACTTATTTAAATGAACTGACTTTCTTCTTTCTTCAAGTTTTCTACAGATGAAACACAACAAAGAAATAATATGGAGATTAAAGAGGAGAAATTAGGATCTGGAACGAAACTGAGAGGGAGTTTTTTCAGTAAGTGGGTCACCTTGTCCTGTAGTCTGAGCTCCTTGTGAAACCTTCACAAGTCTTTGGAGAACTAACCCCATTCAACACTACTGAAGCGACTCATTTTCTGAGGGAACACCACCGACCGGGCCGCCGCCGCTGGAGCAGCTGGAGCTACAGAGGTGTGTGAAAATGAATGAACTGGACGAAGAAGAACCACTGAAATAACATGGACATGTCAAACTTAAAAAAACTAAAAAAAAAAAACTAAACAAGCTTAAGAATTAGTTTGTAGAATGTTGTTCATCATTCCCAGCAGCCAATGATGATCCTAAACTCTGATGGTTGGTATAGTAATATCAGTGAATTAGCAATTTGACGGTTCAATTCCAGGTCTTTGTATGAAGCAGGTTCATCCCACAGTCCATAATCATGTAGGACTCGGTAATTAGTCACAGTAAATTGACCCTGAGTGATATGAGTGTGAAAGGGTTAATCAGTCGAACGGTTTTTGTACTGTTTGAACATGGTGATGCAGCACAGTGGGCTTCACCGAGCGGACTGACCCAATCCATATACTGTGTACGTTTAAAGAGCTTATACTGTGATGATAATTCAAACACACTCTCTCTCTCTCTTTTTCACTCTCTGGTGATCGTCCAATAATAGCACAGATTGTGCACAGCTGGTGTTAATCAACACAGCCTAATTAGCACCTCAAAACCACCTGGGTAATGGCCAGAAAAAGAGAGAGAGAAACCACAGATTACATGGCTGCTGGATTTCACCTCTGGTCCACTGCAGTCAGCGCCGCTTTTTAATTTAATGTGGGACAGGGATACATGGTGCACTCTGTGGACCAGGGGTTTAAATGTGAGTGGGAATGGCTTGGTCTTTGTACTGTGTGCATCCCTCTGATGAACTAGTACACTGCCATCACTTGGTGATTGCTGGAATTGCCCCTGCCCCCTTAAAGTTAAATATCTGTCTATTTGTCTACAGTCAACAGTTTGTGTAAACTAAAGAAATAAATAAATTCACCTGGTTAGTCACCTTATATCATTTAAATAAAAGTTATTCAACATCAACAAAATTTCTTCTTCTTTTTTTTTACCAAGATGTGTGGAGGGTTATGGAGAGAATGGTGGGCAATATTGGTGGCAAGGCACTAAACTGGTTAGGACCACTAGAGCAGAATACTGGGTTTGGCATCCAGAATACCAGCAATTTTAAAATTGGAGGAGTGACAGGAAGTGTTTCTTAAACTTTATATTTTGTTAAAAAGCATTCAGGAGAAATAAAAGAACAACAATGGAACTAAATGGATAAAGTCCTATTGAAAAACCCAAAGAAGAAAAGCATAATTAGGTCGTGTTTATAGTCAAACTGTATGAATAAATTTCCTGTCTGTCTTCAGTCATGTGCAAAAAAAAAAAAATTAAAAGACCAAAAACTTTCTCAGAGTTTCCATATGATGTGTACGCTAATGACGCAGCCTCGTGTCTCATTTCTCACCCAAATCAAACTGGGAAGCTGTTGCCATGACTCCCAGTGGCATGACTGACAGCTGTCACTGTGTGTTCGCTTGTGTGTGTGTGTGTGAGCGTAAGAGAGTGTGTGAATGTGTGTCAGCGTACATGTGTCTGAGAGCGTGGTGTCTGTGTAGGAAGAGGAGGAGACGTGAAGGTGGGAGAAAAGAGGGAATGACTGGGATAATGTGTAGGAACGACAAATGAAAGGACTCATTTCAGAGAGCTGCAAAATACTGGGTCCTGTTTTACTAAATATAAAAGTTTCTTCTTTGGCAACTACTGTATGCAGTCCTAGTTCTGCACAGAAAAGGGTGTTAAATGAATTTTGTTAGTGCAGCATCGTTAAATCTCATGTAAAAATAAATGGAAATAAATGAAATCAACCGGAGAGCGTCTCCCTGCCGGCTCATGTTCACCGTTCACCGCTCACTGTCCCGTTAATTCATTTCTAGGATCCATTTAAATTCTCTGCACACACACTCTGATTAAATCTGCTGAGCCAGGGGCTCAGGGTCTTCCCCATGGACACATGGGCATATAGACCAACAGGGCCTAAGATGAGGGAATGTGCAGATTTTAATCAAGATAACCTCCTTATTATGAAACAAGAAATGCAGTCTGTGACTAAATGACAAGGCACGATTACATACTCAGGAGAAGGAATCAAACTCCTGACCTTCTGATAAGTTTACAGAAATTGTGCATACATTTCTATTAACATATACATGCGTTACTCTCTCTAAGTCCAACTATGATGTTTCTTTACATGTTACTGTGCCTCAAACGAACCGCTGACATGCGGAAGCCCTCGCAGTAGCAGCAGAGTTGACAGTGAGTTATCACCTCAACATGCTCATCATGATGCATCCTACCCTCTGTTCCCGCCACTTCTCGCCATCACTGTCAACTTCACCCCAACATTAACGGTTGAAGCACTTTGTGTATATAGAGCTCTGTGAAGGAGTTTATGTTCAGTCTTTATTGGCCATTTCATTTCACGTTTTTACTGAAGACATCCGCAAATCTATGGCCGAATAAAAATAAAGATAGGAGTTAAAAACACACCGCTTCAAAGACCGTGATGACAAATAGATTTATATTCAGTATTCTATGAATAGAAGTCCTTTAGCTGTGAATGTGATTTTGTGCAATTTACATTTGCATATAACAGTCTAATCGATTCTCCTCGATTCTTTTTTTTTGCTTCAGTCATTAGAACAGCTGTGCTCAATGACTGCAGAGGGAGGGGCAGGAATTCAATTACACGCTGAAGCAAAATCCATTAGGCAACATGTGGATGAAATGATCAATAAATCCACCACTAGGTCGGCGCAGTCCAGACAAAGAGGCGCGTACGGTTACAGAGTGACCGAGGGTCAAGAATGTTGGCGGTGAGTTAGCAGAAGAGAAGACGGAGAAGAGGGTGTGTGTGTGTGTGTCTTAATAATCAGGACTGACAGCTACAGTACATCCGTCTTAATAATCAGGACTGACAGCTACATCTCTGTAGGACAAACGCCTTTCACACTCTAATCTGACACACACACACTCACACACATCAATTTGACATGAAATAGGTCCGTTCTCCGTGTCAAACTACAGAGGCATCTTCCACATCAGTTGTGTTTTTTTAATGTGTAGTCATGATAGTGATGTTCATGTTACTGTCCTCCCCCGTGTCTCTGCCCGGTCTTTCAGCTCCTCCATCACTTGACGTCCCCTCCACCCTCGCTCTTATCCCCTTCATTCTGTTCTTTTAATTCTTTCCTCCTCCTTCTCTTATTCTTTTCTTGAACGAAGGATGAAGAGAGGGAGAGCAGAGGAGGCCATAAGGAAAGTAAGAGGAGGAGAACAGGGGGAGTAAGAAGGGGAGGAACAGAAGAAAAAAGAAGAGAAAACTGGAGGAGATTAGGGGAGAGGGAATGAGAGGAGTGGAGGAGAAAACTGTCAGGAGCATAAAGAGAGGAAACTGGAGGAAAAAAGTTCAAGGAAGAGAATAAAGAGCAAAACAAAGAATGGAAGAGAGATGGGAGGAGCAGGAAAATAATGAGTAGTAAAATGTAGAGGGGAAAAACCCAGAGTCCCAGAGTTGGAGAATGATGAGGAGGAGGGACGTTTAAGGGGACAAAATTCAAGGTGTCCTAATAATCAGGACTGACAGCTACATTTCTGTAAGATAAACGCCTTTCACACTCTAATCTGACACACACACGCACACACACAAACACACACAAACTCTGGCCGTGGGCAGCCATAGCAATTGCTGCCATAGAGACTGCATGCAAGTTGTAATTATTTTGTGAGGAACTGATTTCCTTAAAAAAATCACAGTCACAGACTTGAAATGTTTGTGTGTGGAATATTCTGGGTAGTGATTTCAGTGTATATAAAGGACGCTCAACATGAGGCAAATACCAGGCTTAACATCTGGCGGAGGAAGGAACGAGTGGCTCAGTGGCAGGATCCTGGGTCTGCCCAGAGAAACCTCCGGTGTAAAAAAACCTGAAGCTGTGATCCAGTATTGTTGAAGCCCTGATGAAGGGATGAGTCGAAAAGGGATTCTGGGAGGTGAGTGTGAGGTTCTGGTTTTGATTTCATCTAGTCTCTAATCCCACATCCCAGGGATGGATCAGAATTAGCATAAGGTGTAAAAGAAAAAAAAAAAACGGTGCCAAATCACTGTTCAGACTGGAACACATTTGGGAACCGTGATGAGACGAGCTGAGAGTGATTCGTTCACCGACTTTAACAGCTGGCTGTTCTGAGTCACGTGGACCACAGAAAGGTGAAGAGATGACGCTCTCCTCCTCACCGTGGTGAGACCATTCATAGATTTTTAAATAAAATAAATATTTTAATGATCTTTTATGACCTTGTCACTATCAGCCTTAAAACCTCACAAACCCCAACCCCGTTCTCACCTGGGCTGCCTCTGTGAGGGCAGGGCTCGTCGGGCCTCCTCCCCCAGCCGGCTGAGGGAGGGCGAGCGGCTCCGTGCCCCCCTTCCCATAGTCCGAACCACCACGTTGCCATTGGGGCTGCCGCTGGGCATCTGCTGGAGCAGCTGAGGGGACAGGCTGCGGTGTAATGCTGAGGAGCCAGACTGCGAGTGACCCTGCTGGGGGCCCCGTTGCAGATGTCCCTGGGCGTGATGATGGGGAGCCCAGTTAGTGGGAGAACCGTGGTGCGACGGCTGCTGCTGGTATTGGCTGACGGACAGGTTGTTGTCACTGTTTGAGCGCAGGAGGACGCGTGGCGCAGACAAGGTGGATGCAGAGGGGCTGTTTCCAGAAGACGGCCCCCGGCGGCGTTTGGAGTACGCTGGAGCCTCCCGGAAAGGCACTGCAGACAAACAAGACACAGGGTTATATCAACTTTATGTCGTCTTTACCTGTGCAATTATCATTGAGCAGCAATTTGTGATTGGCTCCCTCCATTTCTTTGACGATCATGAACATGACTATCAGGACGTCATGGCTGCACAACACTGTCAAACTGAGCAGCAATGGAGGTCAGCCTTGATTTCCCCATGGATTCACTCTGTCGACATCATGCTGCCAGCTAGTGGCAATTATGACCGAGCAGCAGCAGCAGCAGCAGCAGCAACAGCAACAGCAATAGCAACAGCAACAGCATTTCCTGATAATCAGCTGATTTTTTGGGGGGGCTTAAAAGTTAAAAGAATTATTGGTTGTTTTTCTGAGTCCTTTATCTCGCACACGTAGGATGCAGGGATTACTGAGTCATTATCACTCGTTAGCAGATCCATATTTTCGGCAGCTCTCAATTTTCACTCCATTTACATTGGACTCGTTTTGATGGGGAGAAGAGCCGCGAAGAGCTAATGAGCTAGCACATACTATCTGAGTGCTTGTCTGTGGTGTGTTTTTGGTTCCAGCAGCGAAACACGCAGAGTCCAAAGTCAATATGTAGGCAGTGGACGTAACCATGTCTCCCCAGAGGACAATTATATTTGTAGAGAAGTACATGGGCTGTAATGCAATTGAGGGGATTATGTAACAACTCTGGCTATAATCTGTTTTAGGCTGACTTAACAATCCTCTGTATGAAGGATCCCAGTGTCTACTGAAGGACAACGACAGAGACTGGCAGCCGTGACAGGTAAACATTGCGATGGATTCTCCTGAACAGCACAATGTTAAGATCATAGATCTGCAAATCAAGGTTTAAAATCATTGGTGGAAGGAGATGGTCATGAACTGCACCTGTTTTGAAGTTGGCAGTTTTTCCCCGTCACATGACACTATAACAACCTGCACTCAAGTGGCTGAGCCTGGGTCTAAAACTGTGATCCTCTGCCAGAAGAACTGTCTGGCAGATGTTTGGCTGTTACATGCAATTATCAAAAAACATTCTGCTCCATCTCGTCCCCCATTTGGGTGAGAATTTGTCTTCTTACTGTGGACTATGTCAATATGATTGGCATGTCACACTAACACAACTGTAAACCTGGGGAAAATTCAGTTCAAATTAAACACATTTCACTCAATTAACAGTATATTAACTGTTGAAACAAGAAAATGTTATTATATACGTTGGTCAAAGTATTTTATTGTTACAATTAATTAAGTATTGACCAGACATATTAACTTTTTACCAATATGCCGATATTGTCCAAACACTTAATTTCCTATTCCAAATGACAACACTGTGCACAATACAAATATTAGTTTAACTTTAAAACTATTTTTAGGTCACATCATCTGGACCAAACTCTGAAATTATGTTACTGGGTTTTAATTATTGGAGGAAAAACCAGTTACAAATTAGGCTACTATCGGCCGATATTATCGTACATTCCTGGTATTGACAAACTTATTGAGTGGAACTAAGATTTTTGCGTCCCTCACAAAATAAAATGGATTAAATTAAATCAGTGTTTTTCTACAGCCTGGACCACTAGAGGGTCTATGACCCATATTTTGAGAGAGAGACACTGATAACACTATATAAGACGACACCTCACAGACCAAAGTGTTCAGACCTTTAAATGCATTCATGACTGAAGTGAGACTGGAAAAAAATAAATAAAGTGTGACTGTCTGTGCAGATGGTGCAGCCGTGATGATGAGACGAGTGGAATTATGGCACAGTTCAACAGTGTAAATCCGTCAGTTGTTGCTGTGATGCACTGTACGCTGCATCAGCAGGAGTCTGCATCCACAGACGTGGGGAAGGATTTTCACACTGTTCTCAACACAGCTGTGATTGGGGCTTGTTTTGTGAAGCCGAGGACACTGCACTCATGCTTGTTTGGAGAACTACAAAAGTACCACAAAGGGTCACGGCTAACTTGTTTTGTGAAGCCGAGGACACTGCAATCATGCTTGTTTGGAGAACTGCAGACCTGACATGGAATCTGGACAAGTACCACAAAGGGTCATGGCTAACTTTTATTAAAATCAAGGGTGACGTTTATATATGGAAAGCTCATACATTAATTAAAAAAAAAGGTTATCACACACAGAGCTAAAGTAGGCAAAGGAAAGTGCAGCATCAAGTAGAAGATTTGACAAAAAAATAAATTAAAAAAATTAGGATAAATCCTATATAAGAAATGGACACAGCCATTGTTGAAGCCTTTAACGTAGAACTGAGTATAATTCTCACTACTGTACAAGTATTTAACAGGTTTCCTAAAGGTTTGGATAAATATCAAGTTTGTCCAACACTTCAGTGGGACGTGATGTCGATTTAGTCAATTTGATACTATTCAGATGAAAATGAGAGATAAAGCAGGACAGGAGAGGGACAGAGAGTATTTGACGGCTCGATTATTAAAGTCATGACCAGGCCGCGACCTCAGAGTCACATCTTTTCTGTAAATTAGATTTAAAATTAATGTAACTGGTTCAGTTACCTCTGAGGAAAGGAGGAGGAGGCAATGGTATCTGTGAGCTGAAGAAGCATGGGTGGGTGAGTGTTAAGGAGGGAGGAGGAAGGGTGAGTTGAAAACTGGAAAAAGGAACTGTCTGCCTCTTTTTTTAAAATGGGAAACTGTTTAAGAAATAAGATCGCAGTTTGAACATTCCGTCAGATGTTTGAAGCTGTTAATTAATCAGCTTTTACTGAAATCCACACATTCATCTTCTGTATAAAACAATACTGAATTAGATTCCTTCATCACAGCCGAGGGCACCTGGAGTCAATTTCTGTACACGAGGGATCAAAATCAAAACCATTCAGTGCTTAGCCTGTGCTACTGAGAAGTCAAGGGTGTAATTTGCTGTTCTTGTGACCAGGCACAGTCAGCAGTGACGCAAGATTGTGATGATTCATCACTTCAGCTGAACCTCTGTTTACAATTCTTCTATATATAAAAATACAAAACAAATTAGGATTCATTATTAGGGGAAACAACATAATTATAACCTGAACTGAGTGGATCCATGAATCAACATACATTTGTCAACAGATATTTTCAGATTGACTCCATATAATTAATAAACAGTAAGAGCTCATATCGTGTCAACAAGGACTAGATTTTTACATTTCATGGACAGACTGACTGAGAGTTTAGAGTCAAAACCCCTTTTGCTGTGGTTCTATTTTTAAAAAACAAAAGTTGACAGTCAGTTATGGCAGTAAAATTTAATGCGTGTAGTTTTTTTTTAGATTAAAAAAAAATCAAATTAGAATTCTGTTCTTTTTACCACTTTGATATTTGACATGAAGACACTCTTAGAACATGTTTTGAAAGACTGTTTGATATTTACGGCGACTATTTATAGATTAAAGTCAATGCAGAAAATAATATTACATGTTTTAGAATTGGAAAACCAAACACAGACAGAATCACTGGGCTACATCTCACAGCAGGTATCCATCTTACTCACACCTTTCTTCAAAACTAGTTGCTCTGGTTTGTAATCCAGTCCGTCTTGGTCACTTAAAAAAAAAAATCTCAGCATCTCTCCCTCTGCTGGCCTCATGTCCCAGAAAAAAAAGCATTGTCTGCAAATCACTAGCAGCTCCACGACACCCTGCAAACTTTTATTCTTTCTTGTAACTATCTTCCTGCCACATGTTAACCTTAAACTGGTTCAAACCCACCTTTGCTCCTCTCTTTATGGAGAACTGACAATCCATTTTTTTTAACATTCACTCAGACTTCAGACACACATTTTTTGTGTTGCCTCTGAAAACACAAGCAGTGGAAAAAAAACCCCCAAAAAACAATAACAACCACAGCCAAATGTACACGCTGTTTCTTTATCGCCATTTTTCTTTACATGTAAAATCATTTTTCAAGTAAAAAAAATTGTTCGTTGCACTGAAATCCTAGTTAAATTCCACATATAACCTCCTTCTCCAGTGCAATCAAGCAAATCCTTACGGCTCAATTAATCCAATACCGGCACTAATTAGCGATTCTATATGAGGACATCAGTTAGAATGTTAATTATAGCAGCAGCAGTGGCATCTGAAGTGCAGCCACACGACACGACTGTCACCTCAATGCTGTCAGGCCGCTCAACTGCTGCCACACTCCGGGTTCATTGAAAAAAAAAAAAGAAAAAAACAGGAGCGGCTGAAGGGGCAGGTTGACATGGAAAGGAAAGGGGAAGTTGGACTGTGTACGGTGGAGTCCCATTTTTCCCAAAGTGACGTAATAAATGTGTCCCAGATGTCTCTCTCTCTCTCACTCTCTTTTTTCAATCACTTACTCGTGATTCTTCTCTAACCTACATACGCGTCGACCTTCCTTCATCCTCACAGTCAAAGCGCGGATCAGGCCAGAAAAGAACAGAGAACATTAACATTAATTCACGCTGAGGAGTCACTTTGAATAAAACCTGGTAATAAATATAAATCTTTACGCGGAGACGCCAGGAGATGACTTTGTGAGCACCTGAAGTTCAGGTAGATGTTTTTACGCGCGTGGACGGAAAGCACCACGATACGAAAGAAAAACAAACAAAAAAACAAACATTTTTTTTCTTACCTTCCTTTTTTAAGGCATTGATAATCGACTTCATTTTTATTCCCTTGGCTTTACTCTAATGTGGCTTCGTGGTTGGCAAACATCGCCGGACTTTTCCTTTGAATTCTCTTCCCGACTCTCCGTCAGTGACGTTCTCTTTCAGCACCGCGGACAGCGACTCCGTGAGGAGGAGCTGCCGAGCGCGGTGAACGCGATCCCGGCACCGTTACACCTCCTGTCGCCGCTTCCCTGGTTGAAGCCAGCAGGAACCAACGACCCACCCCCAACCCCCGAGGCTCTCACTGAAGAGACCCACATGAGTGAGCCGGGCCCGCCCCTACTCTCTCTCTCTCTCTCTCGCTCGCTCCTTTCCTCTCTCTGTCCCTTGAGGGACACACTATCGTAAGTCCGTGGACCAGTGAGTGTCAGCGAAAAAGAAAAAGCAACGTGGTTGAAACAGTGAAGACGTGGAAGAGAAGCACAGCGATTTTGAAGTGTGATTGAATGACACTCACTGAGCCGAACTCACATTGCTATGTATCACTGCTCAAACTATTTTAATAACTATTTACAAATACACAATATCATCTATAATTTTCTTCCCCTAAAGAAACGATGATGTGGCAACTGAGGTCGTCAGAAAGGTTTGAGAATTCAAAACATTTTTGCACCTGCACCAGAAAAAAATGTCGACACTGAAGGCGATGAAGACCAAAAAGTCTTATATTGTTTCCCCAGCAACGCAGGAAATCCTTTTTTTTTTTCACATTACAAAAGCAGCGTTTAATAGATCTGTTTCGTACAGTGACTGTAATGGACTGGTCTTTGTTGATGGAATCCTCTTTCATTCATTGTTGAATAATGACTTTGGAGAAGTCTGTGCAAAACCATTAAAAAAATCACTTTGTGACACACAGTTCAAATACTCATATTTGTATTTAAAACAGAATATTAAAGTTAATTACAACAGGTGAATAACTAGCAGCACCAGGACACTGAGATATGAAAAAAAAAAATGAAAGTGGCTTAAAATGAAACCAAAATTACTATCTCAGAAAAATTAGGCGACTCAAACTTTCAGTTAATGAGTCAGTAGGAGTCAGTAGCGAGCAGGTAAACTGGTGGAAATTGTCTTCCACGTACGACTCCCCCTCCTTGTTACCAGGCAACTCTGCTCCATACATCAATTCAGGTCTACTTCCACACCTGTCAGTCACAGTAATGCAACACACACATGCATGTACAAACGAATGTCCCCCGTGTTCGATGGCGTGCAGCGCTGGTGAACAACAACGTCAGGTTATACACGCTGTCGTAACTAATGAATTGTCATTAAAGCCTTTCTCTCCGTGTCTCTGTCATGACTCACTGATGTGCATTAAAAACAGAGGTGAGCAACACAACAGATGGACGCATGAGAAACACACGCCAACTGATGTGCATTAAAAACAGAGGTGAGGGAAGAACAACACAACAGATGGACGCACGAGAAACACACGCCGTCATGAAGTATAGGATAATGCAGCGATAAATAGATTCTGGTCGTTACACACAAAACTAGGAAAACACAAAATTTGTTGAATGTTCTATGTTTTTCCCTCCAGTTTTATCTTGATTCAAACGGACTCCACAGACTAGACATTAGGGTTTACTGTTTTTTTTCTAAACTGAATGAAGGTTTTAGTGTTTCCTGTCCATCTGAGTTTTGGCTCGAGGTGGAAGAACCGTGGAAGAAATGATTTTCAAACCTCAGACTGGTCACCCTCTGTAGAATAGACGGACGATATTTGCTCAATTGACTAATCAATGTTTACCTCATCTCTTAGAATACGTCATATTTACCACCAGGGCTAAAGCTGTAGCGTCACACTTAAGAAATCTGTTTTAATTAAACGTTGTCACACAAAGAAGGACGTCAACACACAGATTCCTAACAACAGGTCATTTTCTGTTGTTTCTCACCACCACTATCACGTGCTGGAGTCTGATTCTGTCACCAATCATCAAACAGACAAGAAGCTGAAAGAACATCCACCCACCCTGCCTCCTCAGTGGAGGAGGGCGGTGGGGGTCTTATATGAGTCTATCATGTGGAAACCAACAGGTCGACAGTAACCATGTAAAACATGTGGAACGACTGGGATCCTGGGGTTTTCTCTGTACTTTCTTTTGTTGTGGTGAAGTCTTTAAAAGTGGGATAAAACCCAAGTTGGATTTTTGCAATATTACTTTCTTTTGTTGCGGTGAAGTCTTTGAAAGTGGGACAAAACCCAAGTTGGATTTCTGCAATATGTATCATCCAACTTCACTAAAAAAAAGTATGATTTACATGAAAAGATGTAGCTTGCCTTTTAACCAGGCATGGACAAACTATGGCACGGGGGCCGGATGCGGCCCGTTCAACTTCTTTATCCGGCCCGCCAAACTTTTCCAAATGACATAATTTATTTATATAATCATTAGACTTCGTTCCAAACCCTGCAAAACCCATGTTTTCCCAACAGACGGTGTGGAAAATGTTAAAAGCATTTTAGCATTTTAGCTTTTACGCATGACTTTTACTGGTAATTTAACGCAGTTCACACAAAATTGTGGCCTGTGACTGAAAAATTCTGCCCACGCCTGCTTTAAACTAACTTTTCTAGGACTGTATCACGGGTATAAACGTTAATTTTATCTGTAATTGACTAACGTAATTAGTTGACACGTTGATAAACAAAATAAGACATCAAAAAGGGTTCTTGATTCTTGGGCTCTTTTTTTTTTAATTGTATAGTAAGTTATTTTTTTTGCTCTAAGAAGTGATATATTCATGGCGTCTCACCTGAATTTCTAACTGATTGTTTTTAAAGTGTCTCTTCTCGTCCTCTGTCCTGTTTGACCCTGTGTTACAGGTAAAAAAAAAAAGTCTCTACAGGAGACACCCTGTGGACTGTCAACCTGGAACGGCTGTTAAATTATTCATGACGGCTTTTATCCGTGTATTTATTCATCTGTTATTCTTCACGGCTCTAACAAAGACGGGTCAGTGTTTGGGCTGCAGTTCATAGAAAAGGCAGAGCGTCGGGCAGACGACTGTAAAGCCTGACGATAACTGGAAATAGATGAGCGTGAAAGTGGTTAAAGTGCATTGTGAGTGTGTCACGAGTGTGTGTGTGTGTGTGCGTGTTCTTACTGCCAGATTGTCACACTTTGGCAGCGGGTGGTCTAATACTGCCTGGCCTGCCAATCATTCTTACACAGGCTTAGTGCTGCATGCAGGGGAAGAATGTAAGACATATCTTCCACAGACATTCTCTCCTTCACACACTTATCCATTGTATGCACTTTTTCACAATGTGAGTGTGTGTGTGTGTATCTCATTTATAGGCAAATGACACACTGTGGTGTGAACACACTGAGTCTCATTAACTGTTAGGTTGTTTCCCCGTATTGTTGATTTCACCTGATGTGAATTGACCGTCTGTGTTCTAGTGTCCAGTTCTGCAGCTAAAGTTGTTGTTGTTTAAAAGCAATTGTTTTCATGTTCTTATTCATCTACAGCAGGTGAGTTCAAACTCAAACATTGTTAAAAAAAAATGACACACAAACGCAACACAAAAATAGAAAGGGACCAAAAATGCAAAGTAAAAATGATGTCAAAAAAAAGAAATTGACTAAAAACCTTTCACAACTTTTAAGTTTTTCTTTGTTTTCAAATTTGAATATAATAATAATAACTGATTTATATGTTTTTGTTTTATGGACAGAGAAATACGGAGCCAGCTGTTATTTTTAAAACACTGTAACAGACGTAAGTACATTTACAGTGAGCAGGAGTGTAACTTTCCATCAGCTGATAGAAGCATATGTGAAAGTTTAAAAATAAAGCTAAAAAATAGGAGTAGTAGGTAAAACATATATAAAGTAACCAGTAGATATAATGACACAAATCATGAAAAAAAAAGTTACCAAAAACTCTAAATGATCCATCTCAACATGAAATATGTTACAAAGACACCAAGAGAACTGAATCTGAAAGTGAATCTCATCAGATTTAACGGTGGTATTTGTATTTTTGAAATGATTTTGTGGTCAGCAGCGGTATTGCACCTTAAAAATTGCAAGTTTTGGACAAAACTGGAAACGTCTGTTTTCACCCAGTCTCTACTTCCTGTCTGTATTTGTTCAATATTATTTAATATATTCTTCTTTTTATAATATAAAGGAACATCGCAGGTATTACACGACCTTGAGCCGTTCCTACAGAATGATAAAAACTCCATTCAACATCTGAGAACTGCTCTGGGCTAATTCTACTGAATCCATACATATATTACTAAAAATGATGCACAGTTATTTTTTCAATGAGGTGTTAAAGCTGAGACTGTTGCCGTTACCATACCACCTCTACTGTGGCAACTAAGCAACAGCGGTAATAAATAGTAAGGAGGGAAAAAAAATCATGGAAAAGGTTCAAAAACAGGTTTTTTTTTCTAACATTTATTTATATTGGTGAGAAATGGTTCTTTTCTTCTCACCTCCCTCTACTTCTCCCTCAGACACAGATGTGACTGAAAGAACTCACATAATATTTACTGAGGAAATGAACCAAGAAGCAGCAGCGTTTAGGTTCAATATGTACGTGTGATTTCATTTGTATATTTTCGCTCACTTAGAAGAACACAATATTCACTTACAACGTGAAAAAATAGATGAGTTGAATTTTTTTATTTTTTTCCATCTGGCTGAGAAATTTTAAAAATACATAAAGGCCTGATTCTGCTCTATAATAATCCATGGTTTTTCTCTGAAAAACACTGACACAGTGTCTGTTTCCTCCTGTCTGTTCTTGTTGTTGCTCTAAACCATAGACGAAACATAAGTTGTTATTTGTACACAGCGCAGGAGCTTAAAAATACCATCTCCTCCAGTGGAGGCTTCAGCCTCTGGTCGGACCAGTCAGACCAGCAGTAAATTATTCTAGAACTGACAATCTGACTGACAAAAAATGCCAAATAGATTGTGAGGGACTGTAGAAAGAAACTGCATTAAGAAGAACTGTAACGACAGAGAAGCCAAAAATAAATACACGGTTCTGACGTATTTTTGGTAAGGTAAGCTCTTTTAGAGGTTTGTAGGAATGATGGCGCAATATAAAAAAAATCAAAACAAAATCTGTGTTGAATCACTTTACACCAGGGGTGTCAAACATACGGCCCGGGGGCCAAAATCGGCCCGCTTGGCAGTTTAGTCTGGCCCACTTGATGAATTTTGAATATATAAAAATATACACTTTATGTTCGGGATATTTTTTTGAAAAATTAAATTTCATTAAATATGGATAAATAATAATACACACCTAATATACTTCGTCATCTATGTTGCAGCTACAGTCACCTACAGTAGGGGCGCTAAGGAGTCGCTGTGTCACTTCTGTAAAGTCCAGATGTCCATCTACGTGAACAGATGTGACCGTGTAAAACTATTGTACAACCACAATGACAGACTGCCAGCCAGGATAACATGGAATTAAAGGGCTGGTGCAAACATTTCATGTCCAGTCAATTCACACCTAAATCCACACCACCTTCCACAGCTCTGAGCCAGTTACAGCAGCACGACGAAAAGCACTGCACAAAGAACATGTGTTTTAGGAAATAGAATCCTTGTCACGAAAACAGTTGTCAAATCAATCCTCATCAAACCCTTAAGCACAAAACACCACAGATCAGGAAACCGACCAATCAGCTTCCAGAGGAGGATTCCACTTCACTGACTCAGGCATTGATCATTTCTCTCAATCCAATCTGCCCCACCGTTGTCCTGCTGTAAACATAAACTTTGATCCTCATGGCAAACGCTGCCTTAATCCCACAGCGGGGATTATTCTAGGAGGTCATTTAGAGAGATTATGCCACCGGAGGAGGATTTGAAACGGATCCTCGGAAAGATTCAGGAGGGTGTGGCGAGAGGCCGGGAGGATAAAATAAAGAGGAGAAGATGTGTCTCTGTCTCTTACCTATATCTGTCTCTTTGTGGTTCTTGATGAGTTCAGCAAGCTCAAAGTTCCCAGCGATTATGGCAACCTGGAAAAAGGGACACAGGGAACAGGAAATGAATAAAAAAGTAAAAATCTAAAGAACGAAACAAAAACAAAACAAAACAGAAAAGAGTATCAATAGAATCAAAATAAAAAAACTGTACAAGACGTCAACAGACTGGCTCAGATATAAAGTGACAGTCAAATCTGTGTTTAGCAAAAAAAAAAACCTCTGCTGTCACTGAACGTTGTTGGAGGGAGAAGAATATAATGTTCTAAGAATTCCCCTCGAGATCCAATCTTCATGACTTTAATCATCTAAAGCCACAAATCTAATCATCTATGACACACACACACACACGTGTACTTGCCAAGATTTACACATGACAGGGTGGCGTTCACAAGTATGTAAAATCAC
>NC_024311.1:15515543-15521415 GCF_000523025.1 Cynoglossus semilaevis | reverse complement strand
GCAGCGTTTCTTGAAGGACAAATTCTCTGCACTGTGTCTCCAGACTCTCTGACGTAGAACATTTGACCTTTCAATAATAATACACCCTTTCTTTTGGTTTTCATTAGAAAAAACAACATGTATTTATTATATTTATATTTAAAGGTGGTGTCCATCATTTTTATATAGAGTTGTTGACAAGACATGGTCGATGATTGTGAGCCACGGGATGAGAACCATTTATCACCTTGACCTTCTGAAGGTGAAACAAAGGTGTAAATGTTTAATACGACGTGCCATGAAATTCCAAGGGTGATAACCTTTTACTACGGTGTTAGACAATGGTACGGAATTAGAGCCGGAATAAAGAGTTAACGTAGTCCATCTTGGTGCAGTGAATCCACATGTACTGAGGCCTGTCGGAATAAAGATCATCATGGACTTGGATGGTGAAAAAAATGATCAACAGGTTTTGGCCCATGTTATTGATAAAGGAATTGATGAGGGATTGTGCAAATACTCTATGTACAGTATATTTCACTTTCATTTTCACTATTATAGAAACAATTAATGCAGAGAAAAAAATATACATTTAAATGACAGACAGTGAGAGAGAGAGAGAGAGAGAGAGAGAGAGAGAGTTATGTTCTGATATAGCGTTCGTCCACGGACCACTGAGTGACGTCAACACCATTCGGTTTGTTTCTGTTTTATACTTATTTGTGTCCACAAGGGGGCAACAAAGAGGTTTTCTTTTGGAGCACAGTCACTGACCTAGAATCAGATCAGCTGCATGATGACACATTGCTACTTGTGATGGGGTTTACACTACAGTTCACACACACACACGCCACACGTCATCCCACACCCACCCACCCACGCATACCCACGCACACATACACACACCACACACTCACACACACACACAGACCCTGTCATAACGTAGTTCACAGAACTTCTCCACAGCACAACAGGCTTTAGTCACAATCAAAATAAGGAATAGACCTGACCTTAGATTGACGTTCCCACCAGGAACAAACAAAAACCAACACCTCTGAATCTAGCACACAGCACCAGGGATTAGACAAGTGGATTTTAGTCAAATATTCAGGAGAACCACGGAGGGAAACGTGAAGAGACTGAGACGTCGAGGAGGGGAAGGGTTTCATCAAAGGGAGGAGAAAGTGTGAATCTCTGCTCTGTGACCTTTTCCACATTGAAAAGCATGTAAAAAAGAAAAACCATAACGTGATGTACTCTCCTGACAGGCCTGGGTGTTCTTGAATTTTTCAACGTCCTGCATTAATGTGCAATGTGCATTTTACTCCGACAAAGGTGAGGGAAAAAAAGGGCTAAGTGATTATGACACTGCTCTTTTGATGAACTCAGTGTGAAGGAGGTGGGGGTGTCACAAGTACACAAGTGTGTCACAGCGTATTGTTCTACAGCAGCAGGAGGAAACGGGGAAACACGACCAATAGAATAGACCCGAACAACATTTTCACTGACCATTAGTAAAGAATATATATATAAATAAATAGGAGTAGATCCTAGTTTAAAAGTGTAAAAATTACTGTATGTATTTCTTTATGCAGTTCACACTATTCACCACAAGGGTTTAAGATCCTAAAGATACAGGAGTAGTTTAACCGTAGGCAGAAGTGTGTCAGAACTTACTAGAGAGGTTATTTTAAACCAGCTGGAGTCAAACATCCAAAGACACTGTGCTATAGTGAGAACTGCTACGATGAGAACGGTGATCTGAATGACTGTAGGAGGTTGGAGCCGGAGGTGGCAGGTTTAAAGATGCTGTTTTACTGTGTAACTGAGCAGGAACAGGAAGATCTCAGACGTGCAGATCCGACGAAGTTTAGACAGTATTTAGAATCTAAATCCTGAATCTGAGACGCAGGTATTCAGTTCATGACGTCACCGGTTTTATCTGTCTCCCTTTGCCCTGCATGACGTCACCGGTTTTATCTGTCTCCTTTTGGCCATTAAATAGAGGCACTAAGTTTTAATGATGTTCGTCTGAGTGGACAATATTTTCCAATAAATGTTATAATTTGAAATATGGTTCCGCAAGTGAATCTTAAAAAAGGATTATTAAGGATATCAACTTCAGAGTTATTACGTCTCAGACTCCCTGATGATTGGAGCACAGGATGTGTCATAGCCAAATCGTTATCGCCGCAGTGAGAAGTGATGACGACCCAGCGTCCATCTGGTGCCACATATGACTGATGTCAGCTGTCACCACAGTAACACATGAAAACTCAGTATAGTAACATACAGGCGTCACAGAACAGCGTGAAGGAAACACGATGGAGCTCCGGTCGTAGCGTTTCAAACGAGGCGCTCCCCCTGATGTAGCCGATGACGTCAATCTTTAAACCCTACAGTAACGGTGCGGTTATTAAGAATGTCTCAAACCTTAATTTAAAAAAACAAACAAAAACAGTTAACCAATGAAAGACCAGAAACACTGCTCTCATTATCATTCATTCGCCCACAACCTCTTCCACCGCAGCCATCACCACCATCACCACCCCCAGTCTTTCTTTTCCTGCTCTACTCCGGTTACCATGGTGACATATGGTTGTGTATAGAACAGGAGTACGCACGGACAGGGGAAGGGAGGAGGGAGGAGGAGGGAGGAGGGAGGAGAGAAGGAAGGGTGCGTTGTGGAAGTGTCAGCAAAACTGAGAGGGAACCTCAGAGCAGCAGTGAAATTCACACTTCACTCAGGTGACTGGAGAACGAATGTGGACAAACTTATAATCACATGACATCCATCCATCCATCCATCCAACCAACATCCATCCATCCAACCATCCATTTATCAAATAAACCATTCAATCTATCTAAACCCAAAGATTGATGTTTCTTATAGTAAGCATTTAAAAAACCAAAAAGGTTATGGAAATGTTTTTGCATAAGGTAATAAATATGTTTAAATGCACATATATAAATATATACACATAAATCTATCTATCTTAAATGCACATATATAAATATATACACACAAATCTATCTATCTATTAATCCATCCATCGATCCATCCTTTCATATATAGGAAGAAAGAGAGAAAGAGAGAGAGAGATACTGTAAATGTATGTACAAGTAAAGTTGTACAGAATACTGTAAATGTATGTACAAGTAAAGTTATATACTGATATACAGATATATACTGTTGAAATATATAGACATACATATAACATGCATACATACAAATATATAGCATGATATTGTATTAATGTAATGCGCCTGCTGTAGAGTTTAAGCTGTCAGCCAGTCTGGGCACTTTTGCCTCTTATAGATCTGTAGTTCCAGTGATTTTTCCACCTGATTTCACCACTGAAGAGTTATTTCAAACGCAGAGCTGCCGCCCTCTCCTCAGACTCAAAGCACCTGTTCGTCTCTGGTCATATGGATACATTAAGTTACACAGGTTTGAGTGTCTAAGCAACAGGCAAAGACTCAGCGGTTGGCCAACATGTGGCGCTGTGGTCTCACTCAGTCGGTCAGAAGTGTGACAGTCTTTGTGGTCTCATGCTGTGGTGGAACCATCTGACTCAGTCATGCTCCTGCTGCGTCCTTCGTATGTGACCAGAAAACTGTTTGTGCACCAAACTTTGCCGGAAATATCGAAACAGCTCATGACTCAGTTGTCAAATGGTTTAACAGAGAAAATATATATATATTTTTTTAGAATTCACCCCATTGAAAGAGGCAGCAAGGTATCCCAATATGGGATAAATAATCGTGATTTGTTTTTTTAAGGAAACATTTTTACCTCAAATTGCTGCTCATCTGAAACTAAAAGATGGAGAGATTTTCTCCCCGACAGGAAAAGTAAGTAAGTGTTAGCAGAGTTTCTCCGTGAATCCGTGAAATACTTTGAAAAGTGAGATCGTTATCGTCACATTATTCCTCACTGCGGGTAATAATGATATGATCATTTTATTCACTGCTGTGACAGAATTCCAAGTTTCTGTAACAGTTATAGGACAGTTATATACGTAGAGCATGTACTGCAGGTGAGTGACGGTGGAAATAAGTTCAAATTCCTTAAAAATTATAAATTTTGGAGAGCAATTAAACCAAAGAAATCTAAGAACATTTGGGATAAAGATTAATTTTGAGTTTGATGAAAGGCAAACAGGATTCAAATCCAATCCAGGGCGAGATATTTAAAAACCGAGAGAAAAAGGCTGGAACATTTGCCAGAGAATTTGTCTTTTGGATGAAAATATTTGAGAAGATTCTGCTTCTCCGTGGAGCAGAATCTTCGTTTGTTCGTTTGTTTTCCATAACTGAACAGTTAAAAAGAACGTGTCCCAAGAAAGGGCAGAGAACATGTGACCTAAGACAAAAGATGTCCCACATAAAGACAAGAAGTGTTCGACTTAAAGGCGGAATGTAAGAAAAAGAAAAAAAAATCTTGTATTTTGATTTTCAATTATACAACCTTTTGACTTACCTCACGTATTTTAAATAATTCAGAGTAGGTGAATTAAATGACTTGAGTATTAGGAACCAAAGCCTAAATGTGAATCCAACCTTTAACACTTAATAGTAGCTTTTCTGTTACTTTTCCTTTTTTTTTTTACTGAAAGAAATATCTGTGTGTGGGGGCTTGTGCGGGGGGTGGGGGTATTTCCTGCCTGTGGTACTCTCAGCAGCTGTTGCTATGGCACCAAACTGCAGCTGTGCATTTGAGGATAAAGACTGTTGTGCAAACATATGGTGTTTATCTTTTTTTTTTTTTACAGATGAGAAAAATCTGTCGTTATATGTCTGTTAAACCAGGCCTACGGTGGAGAACTGTACTTCAAAACAGGGAGAGAGGCAGGAGGAAATGATGTAAAAAAAAACCAACAAAAAAACAAATGTAGTAAAAGCTAAGGTTAACAGCAGAGCTGAGAAAATGAATGGTGGTAAAGTGGGTGGGTCAGGAGTGCAAAATAGACGATAACTGCACTTTCATGCATGAGGAGAAATTCACTGGGGAAAAAGGACCAAAGACAAATACAGATTAGAAAAAGCAAAAAAAAAAAATTTCAGCAAGTAATAAAGTGGAGCTGCAGCGGCAGGGATGAAAAGGTTAGAGCAGCGGAGGTTAAATTGGATAGAAATCAGTACGAAAAAGGTTGGCGAGGCGACGACGTCTGGGGACGGTTCCGTGAAGAAAATGAATTCTTTATCTTCTCAAAGCTCTTCATATAGAGAAGAAGGCGGGAAAAGATGATGGGAGTCTTTTTTTTTTTTTTTTTGCTTCAACTCATATTCGACTCCTTCCTTCGGTGTGCTTCTCGGGGCAAACCTGCGGCGAACGCACAAACACACGACATGATACCATCAGATGGTACGGCCGCCCACCCACGCGCTGTTGTAATTAAGAGCAGCGTAAGCGTAAGCGTAGCGCTCATTCAGTTCAAATTAATGTCTGTGATTTACAGCTTTTTGTTTGATTTCTTTCACAGTGAGAGAGTAGGTAGCTCTCTTCGCACACACGATCACGCCGGGTTCAATTACGAGCACAAATAAAATGGGATATAAAGTGGGATTATTCATGAGCAACAATTGTTAATGACCTCAACACTGTCACAGTCCAGAGCTACAGTATCTGGCTGATTGGCTATTCAACTCTCTAGGTAAAGGAACGTAAAGAATTCAAGTTTGGATCACAGACCTTCACTTTTGGTAAACCAAATGTTCTAAGCCATTGTTTCCCAAAGACTGGGTCAAGGCCCTCAGGTGGGTTGCAAGAGATTTTTTTCCCAGGAGTTTATGAATAATGTCTATTGACTTGGGTTGTGAAGCTTTGTGACTTTTAAAATATGGGTCCCCAGAAAAACAGTTTGGGAAACACTGATCTAAGCCACTGGAA
>NC_024311.1:15509178-15514623 GCF_000523025.1 Cynoglossus semilaevis | reverse complement strand
GGGACGGTTCCGTGAAGAAAATGAATTCTTTATCTTCTCAAAGCTCTTCATATAGAGAAGAAGGCGGGAAAAGATGATGGGAGTCTTTTTTTTTTTTTTTTTTGCTTCAACTCATATTCGACTCCTTCCTTCGGTGTGCTTCTCGGGGCAAACCTGCGGCGAACGCACAAACACACGACATGATACCATCAGATGGTACGGCCGCCCACCCACGCGCTAAAAAAATTAAGAGCAGCGTAAGCGTAAGCGTAGCGCTCATTCAGTTCAAATTAATGTCTGTGATTTACAGCTTTTTGTTTGATTTCTTTCACAGTGAGAGAGTAGGTAGCTCTCTTTGCACACATGATCACGCCGGGTTCAATTACGAGCACAAATAAAGTGGGATATAAAGTGGGATTATTCATGAGCAACAATTGTTAATGACCTCAACACTGTCACAGTCCAGAGCTACAGTATCTGGCTGATTGGCTATTCAACTCTCTAGGTAAAGCAACGTAAAGAATTCAAGTTTGGATCACAGACCTTCACTTTTGGTAAACCAAATGGGATCACAGACCTTCACTTTTGGTAAACAAAATGTTCTAAGGCATTGTTTCCCAAAGCCTGGGTCGTGGCCCTCAGGTGGGTTGCAAGAGATTTTTTTCCCAGGAGTTTATGAATAATGTCTATTGACTTGGGTCGTGAAGGTTTGTGACTTTTAAAATATGGGTCCCCAGAAAAACAGTTTGGGAAACACTGATCTAAGCCACTGGAACAAAACCTTTTTGTTGAACAAGTAATGAATTCAAATTTGTGTTCGAAGACTACGTATCGGGTATTAAAAAACCTTGTGAGAGACAAACTGTGATCACGCCCCGATCACTCAAAGTGGTCCAGTTACAGAAAGCATTAATGTATACTAATGTATCCCAAGTTACTTAGGACTACATCTTAAGTACTTAGCGATCACATTTGGCCTTCTATCTTCATTTCTTGTTAGAGAATTGCAGTTCACATGTAGAAAAAAAGCTCTGAATAAATGTCAAAACTCCACTTATAAAAGTCCACCTAAAAAAAACACTAATAATTGCCATAACAAACAAAACTACCGTGAGACTCTTAAAATAACGACGCCAACACAAATCTGTTGTGTCTACCTGAAGCTACAGTAAACGACCTTTGACCTACTTTTCAATAAAGATTGACAGAAATTACAGAGCTGGACGACCTTTGACCTACTTTTCAATAAAGAAAAATAACAATAAAATTACAGAGCTGGATTTTTTTTTCATGAATTCGTTGAGTTTTCTTTTTCTATAAGATCTATAAGGACAAAGATAAACAAGTACGACTCATTTTTTTTTATCTCCATCTTATCTCAACCTGAACACGTTGCTTTTTTTAGAGTCAATCTCAACAACTTGGTTTAAAAACAGTTAAATTCTACGCCCAAGTTTGGAAGCAGTGTTCACCAAACCATTGTTAAATAACAAAGCGCACTTTGACCTAAGTCTCTGTTTGCCCACCAGGACTGTTGTGTCTGTTGCAGATCTCTGCAGCCAGGTTCAGGGCAGCTGTCATCACAACAGACCAATGGGTAAAAAATGGACGACCGCCACAAAATGACGTGCAGTACATGGTGTCTGCATACTCTACTTGACTCTCCCTCACTGTATTTCTGACGCTCCCCACATTCACGCAGACCACAGTTGGTGCTCCAGCTTGCGCTTCAGATGCACCGACCCTTTTTTCCTCTCATCTGCTTCCACTTCAGTCAGTGATCTCCTGCCTTTCCCAGAATGCCGAGCACTCAGAAAGCAGGCATAAACTTGCTGGATTCAGCTCTTGGCTTCTTGTGTGGGTGGAGAGTGAACGGTGATAAAGATAGAAAGAGCAAAAGAGCGAGTTGTTCCTCTCAAAAACAAGTGAATGTCCAGAGCCAGTATCCACTGGATTGTTGCTCCTGTGTGTGGAGAACTGAGCTTCTGTTTGATTTCTGGGCACGTTTGTGTCGATCTTTCGACAAGAAGCCGTGGCCTTGTTAATCTGAGAGAGTCCGTCTTACACCGTCTCACCTCATCGTCCGTTCTTTACAGTGACGGAGGCTTAGCTTTAATAAAGGCCTAAGAAGTATTCATTTCTATTTGTGCCATAACTTTTACTACTGAGACACTGAGTTTGTTCACAAGCATTGGTGGTTCAGTGGTAGAATTCTCGCCTGCCACGCGGGAGGCCCGGGTTCGATTCCCGGCCAATGCAAGACATTTTTACTGAATTTCCCCAGTGTGGGATAAAAAAAGTCTTTTTTTTTATCTTCACAACAGATAGCTGTGAGATCAATACTTAACATTTTACCTTTATCATTATTCATTTTTAGATGATTTGGTGAATGGAGGTGTCAAGTAAATCACTATGTTTTTCTTCACTGTCATCGATATCTAAAGCCAGGGTGACAAATGTAGAGAGTGATCTTGTAGTGAGCTGGTAGACCATGAGAAATTTGAATGAAAGTATAAAGTTTTATATGAGTAAATATATATTTAATGTTTTCAATGTAGGTGACTCAATATATTTAATGTTTTCAATGTAGGTGAATCATTTTCACCTGGTCGTTTGAATAGTGGATTCCAAGCCAAAAAAGTGTTGAACATGAACATGTGTTCCCCCTAAGACTAAGGAAACTTCATTTAGCATTTGAAATGTTTAGAAATGTGCAAATCTACATGAACAAAATCTTGTTTGTTTTTTAATTCCAATAACAAGCTAATGTGTAACAACTGCGGTCCGCCTACTTTGAATCCAGTCTAGTTCGACAGCTGGGCTACAGTGGAAGGCGCCAGTACATGATTGAAGCTGCACTGAAACCAAAACGAAGCTTCAAAAGTGAAGTGAAGCTAGAGGCTAACGCCAACGCCGAGAGCGTGCCACTGGAGTGTAGCTGTGGAGGACAGCCGAGGACCCAGTGGGACAGCCTTTTATGAGTGCCTGCATGAAAACGGCCTTCTCTCTGCCAGACTAGGCGCTGGATTTAAGGCGGTTATGGCAGAGAGTAAACTCTTACTGCTGCTGAAGTCTTTCTGACTCTGTGAACGAGATGCTGCACAGCAGGAACAGCAGCTTAAACACGATTCACAGACGCATTCACAGATAGAACTTCCATTTTTTGCAGATTTGGATTTTTTTTTAGCAACCTTGAGATTTTTAGCAACCTTTAGATAGATGTTTAACTCATATGAATTCCAAAATATGTGGTTTAGTAATGATTTTTACATGTATTTAAATGATGGATTTTATTGGATATTATTATTATTATTTAGATTTTTTTGTCATTTACTATAAGATTTTTTTTCCAAGAAAATAGAGAAAAAGTACACAATATGTCCTAAAGTTACATTCCAGAATGATCTCTCTAAAGAGAAACATATTTTTATTAAGAATTTAGGTTGATGACTTTATGCTTGTTCTGTAAAGGTGACAGGAGAGGTTCTTTTGTTCCTATTTAATACTGACCAAGGCAGTACATCTTTTTTTTAGAAAGGTTTGGGGCTAACTCAGGTCAGGTCAGACAATAAGATAAAAAATAGGACAATCAAAAACCAAAAGATGCTGTAAATAAAAAGATATATTTAAACTACCCTATAACCCCCTCTGTGTCATCAAAATATTTAACCGACTTTTGTTTTAGTCCAGAGAAGAAAAACTCAGGACAAATAACAGCGAGGAAAATATTTGCTGACATTCCAAAAACCAGAAAGTCAGAATAAGAATAAGAGAGATTTGTGAACTGTCAACTTATTACAGCGAAGAAACTGAAATCAATTACTACAGTGTACAACTCTTGGTTGACAGATTTTCTCTTCAGTGTGAAGATGCTCCAAGAAATTACATCAGCAAACACACCAACACACAGTCAGAGCTGGTGGACAATGTCTATTTTAGAACAGCAGTTATGCAATTCCAGAGTGTTTCATTTGCAGCTTTGCACATCGTTGATCAGCCTTAATACACACACACACACACACACACACACACACGCACACATACACAGGAACCAAATGTGTACTTTATGTTTCTGTTTTTTTTTTTTTAGTCAATCTTCAACTTTCACTCTCTGTCCTCCAACCAAACAAATCTAATATTGGTTGTAAAGACGCTTCAGTCCCCAGTTCCATCTGACCCTGAACCATTCTGTCACACGGTTGCCATGACGACAAATGGGGGCAAGAATTATTTTTCCCGGATAAAATATGTACTTTTACTTTAACTAAACCAGAATCTACATACTGCTATGATTACTCACAAACCCAGAAGTAAGAGAAGAAGTGTGAGTGCACGGTGAATTCACTGTACCTGAAACGGACTCTGGCTGTTGTAGTTTTTCACTTCTTTGTCGGATCCTCGAGCGAGCAGCACTCGGGCACAGTTATCCTGTAAAAGAAAAGAATGAAGTAGAATCAAAATGAAATCTGGAGAAAGAAAAAAAAAAACAAGGAATGAGTGTTGGAATCTGCCAGTTCTCCTACTTTGGAGGAGAATGAGCTTCAGTGATGCGCGCGGGAAACAGTGAGCGGAGCCGGAGGTGGAAGGTGAAGCTAAAAGTCTAAACATCCCAGCGCTGACACACACAGAACATCTACAACCTGTATCAGAAGCACAGCTTCACTGAGGGAGAGTGTGTGAGGCGGTGTGTGTTTCTGAGTGTGTCTGTGTGCTGCTGCACTGGAAGGGAACGAGCGATAGAGAGAGGGAGGGAGAGAGAGAGAGAGAGAGAGAGCGCTCAACAGAGAGAGAGAGAGAGATGAGGGTTCTAAATGTACAGCATTGTTCGCCCACAACACGCTTAACCACACATTCCACACTCAAGATCTACAATAGGCTGAGGTGATTGTTAGTGCTGTGTGTGTGTGTGTGTAGAGTATACATGTATCCATAAATAGATGGTGCTGGATGGATGGATGGCTGGATGGATGGATGGATGGACTTTATATAAGCACCAATGGTCGACTCAGAACTTGAGAACATTGGTGCATAATAATTTGATAAATGACTCTAAACTCTTTGCAGGGATCTATAGATCGACAGCAAAGAATAGTATTTTGGTCGTTATTAGTTCATTAAGAAGACAATGCAATGGAATGCAACATTTCTGGAAATTGAACTTTTTTAGTATATAAAGAATAAGGTTAGAAAATGAGGAGAAAAAAATGTGATTTAAGCATTTGTTTCACTGCACAAAAACTCAACATCAGCTTTGTGATTTGGACACAATTTTTGTAATTTGGTTCTTTTTACTATGTGCAGAATTGAATGAATGTATGCCCCTAAAATTATAAATTTTTTTTTACATATTGAAAATAGATGGAACAACCTAAAAATATCAGGCTGGTGCAGAGAAACAAAAAAAAAAGGGGCTGGAACAGGTTGACAGTGGGTTATTTTTGGTCTGCGACTATTTTCAGTGTTCAC
>NC_024311.1:15507459-15508742 GCF_000523025.1 Cynoglossus semilaevis | reverse complement strand
CAGGGATCTATAGATCGACAGCAAAGAATAGTATTTTGGTCGTTATTAATTCATTAAGAAGACAATGCAATGGAATGCAAAATTTCTGGAAATTGAACTTTTTTAGTATATAAAGAATAAGGTTAGAAAATGATGAGAAAAAAATGTGATTTAAGCATTTGTTTCACTGCACATAAACTCAACATCAGCTTTGTGATTTGGACACAATTTTTGTAATTTGGTTATTTTTATTTGGTTCTTTTTATGTGCAGAATTGAATGAATGTATGCCCCTAAAATTATAAATTTTTTTTTACATATTGAAAATAGATGGAACAACCTAAAAATATCAGGCTGGTGCAGAGAAACAAAAAAAAAAGGTGCTGGAACAGGTTGACAGTGGTTTATTTTTGGTCTGCGACTATTTTCAGTGTTCACATTCAAAAACATATTGGGTTTGTTGGAGTCAGCAGGAACAGGGGGCTCCTGACACAAAATGATTTGTACCTGCAGCGCTCTGAATTTTTAATGAGCACCGTAATGAGCTGATTGCCGCGTCGAGTCTTCCTGTGCACTAATGAACGTGCGTTGTGACAAATCAGTTTCCCTGCTGGGTTTAAACAAAGTTAATCTAATCAAAAATTAATATATTAATTAACCGCGTTCTCCATAAATTTGTGGGAACAAGAAGTTTAAAAGGATCAGATGTTAAAGGAAGGCAAATTATGAAACCTCTGTTTACAGTGGTTTGTCTTTGGTCAAAACTGTTTTGATAAAGTCATATCTTTTTTTTTTATTGAACATTTTTGAGTGTGAGTTTTACAATATTGTTTCCTGTCATGAAAGGTGAAACCTTTACCTGACTAGACTAACTATTGTAACTAGAGTAACCAGTTACTAGACTTGACTGATTTCACAATATCGCCCAATTTTCATCTGTTGTTTCAAAACAAGCCCTGTAGGTGGCAGTAGAAGGAAAGTGAATTGCTCTTTAAACTCAAAAATTGGATGGTGACCTCACTACAGAGGAGACACACTTTCCCTAAATGATACATATATAAATACATTTATTTTTTATAAACTAATTTGAGAAAATTAAGAAAAATTTATGTTTAAGAAAAAAATAAATATATTCATACACACTCACAATGTGTGAAGGAAACAAAGACACACTACTGTGTGTGCAAACAGAGATGGAGCTGAATGAGGTGGAGTCTGTGTCAGCAGAAGCAGCTGCAGCCAGAGTGAAGAACTTTTCACATCTGCTTAGTCAGCTCTTTGACGAACAAAACAAAAAAAAATGAG
>NC_024311.1:15501836-15507337 GCF_000523025.1 Cynoglossus semilaevis | reverse complement strand
AAGACAGAAGAAATAGAAAGTAGCCCCAGTTGGTGAATCATGTCTTTACACTATTAGAATGTTAGCATTTTATAATTAGTACTTTAGTCAATATCAATATGCAGAAATAAAAGACAAAGTCATGTGGCCCAAATCCTTTCAGACCCTTGAACTGTCTGGTTTTGATTTTTTTTAAATATATATTTTTTAAATGTTTTATTGTTCGTTTGTTTGTTTGTTTGTTTGTTATTTATTTGTTTGATATGTGATACACAGTAAACACCGACGTCTTCCCTGCTCACCTGGTTGTACAGAGCGCAGATGTGCAGAGCGGTGTTTCCTGAAGCATTCTGGGCGCTCATGTCTGCCCCGTAGAACAGCAGATGCTCTAGGTGTTGCACGTGACCGTGCCGGCAAGCCTGGGCGCGCGCACAACACACACAAACACAGAGAGAGACACACACACACACAGAGAAAATTACATCCGGTAGCTGCAGTACAAAGCTTTCACCATTAGATGTCAGTGTGCTTCAGCGCAGCTTAGATCCTGATGAGAAACAACCCCAGGCCTTGGTTTGAACCCCGTTATCAGTGGAGTGAGTGTGTGCCGACAGAGCTTTAGAATTATTTCCAAACATATGTGTGAGTTAAATCACAATATAATCCTGCAGTACACCGCAGCTCCACCAGGACGGAGCACAAATGGGAGAGAGAGAGAAAGAGAGAGAGAGAGAGGCCACAGAGCCATTGTGCTTTTATGAGACTTTATGAGGACTATTCCTTTTTCTGTAAAAGCCGGGGCTTAAGCAGCACTGTAAAAACAGCGATGGAGATTAAAAGTTCTGCTTCTGACTCAAACGACATGAAAACAACAACTGTTATTTCTGGAGAAAGCCTCGACAAACTCAACTGAAAATACAAACAGGCCAAGTCATTAACTTTAATCACTTACAAAAACAGCTGTAATGCAGTAATGTTTTTAAACAGTTTTTTTTTTGGCATAAAAAACTACATTTGGTCACTTCTGTTGTACACAGAAAACAGCCTGTCTGTGAGTTTGTATTTGTTTGACATTTAAAACATTTAGATCAGTGGTTCTCAAACTTTTTATACTCCTGTACCACCTGAGAAAACACTGATCTCTCTGAGTCCCACCATGATGACCAACAGTAGAATACAGCAGCGTAGGCCTTCACTGTTAGCATCCAGCACAGGAGAGATGTTTATAAAGATGTTCATGTATGAATTGTGCATAGGTTTGTTTGCGATTTATTCAACTGAAAATGTAAATGTGAAAATATGAATTTTCCCCACGTACCACTAGAGAGCACTTGCGTACCACTGGTGGTATGCATACCACAGTTTGAGAACCACTGATTTAGATTTAGAAAGAAAATAAAAATACAGTATGGTGACTATTTGCCAATATATGGTTCATCTCTATGACAAATTCACTCTTAGACAACTTCCATCTCAGGTCACTGACACGACTGACCGTGTAAAATACTGTCTGGGAACAGCTAAAAAAAAAGTCTGTTTTTACTTTTTATTTTATTCTGCCACTTTTACTACTTGATTTTTGAATCCCCAGTGTCACAGGTGTCGACTTTAGTGTTTCGTTCTTTTCTGTTACTACCATGACCCACAGCGCAAACCTCAATACACGCTAACTGATCTCACGTGATTTTTCTATTTCACTTCTTGCTCAGTAACACAGTTTTTAAATCGTTCCATGCCGACAGCTAATCCTGGCTAAGTTGTGTGTGTGTGTGTGTGGGTCGGTAGACTACCTGATGAACCTCATGCCAGCCATTTTCGTCCTGACAGCACACAGAAGCGTGGTGACTCAGCAGCAGTTCGCAGCAGCCGGGGTCGCCACCCACCACCACACTGTGGTACAGCGGCGTCAGACCGCGGCTGTCTTTGTAGTCGGGAGACGCTCCCAACTCCAACAGCGTCTGAGGAAACACAATAGTTTGAAACACAAACAACAGGAATGTTTTCCATAATTTACAAAAAAAAAAAAAAAAAATGTAATCATACTGTAGGTCCAGTAGTTCTGTTAATTACAGGACAGACTGTGGTAAATCACTGGTTCGCGGCCCTACTACTAAAACACTAATCAGCAGATGAAGTTTGTGTTGATGTTCTGGTATTTACCATCAGCGTGACCTGGTTCTTGGACCTTGCTGCCTTGTGAACAGCAGTCAACCCATCCTTGGCCCTGAAGTCCACGTGAGCTCCTCCGTTCTTCAGCACTTTGATCAACTCCACCGCACCGTCCAACTGGGCTGCAAATGTCAGCGGGCTCTCTGGACACTAATTGTGGAATCATCGACTGAGGAGAACGAAGACTAGAACGAAGACTAGAACTGTTCTCCAGAACAACAAGTTAAGTTGATAAGACGTAGTGAAAACTCCATGTTGAGGTAAACAGTGTCACTTCAGAATAGTGTTTGTTAAATGTTAGCATAGCTTATGTCAAAAACGTACTTTCCGTTACAATATAACTGTGAACAAATTATGGCAAATTGACTTTACATTGCAGTTGGGCCTGGAAAATAAAGTACAATAAGATCGGTGCAACCTTGGCAAAAAAGTCTAAACCATTCTCTCTATAAATATCGAGGATGCAGTTGCTAAGATAGACACAGGTGGGACTCAAATCGATAAATAAAAATATATAGTTTCACAACGTGGCTCAAATATTGTCAACATTTATAAGGTATATTTGTCAACCTAGGAGATCTGTAACCAGAGTGATCCTAAATGGAGACCTTTAACATGGTTTGCATTGATTTGACCGGAGGCCAATATTTGTTCAACTATATTTAGGGCATTTGTTCATATACTTCCACCAGTGTCTTGGCAATAAACGTGACGACCTAGATTGGGCTAATTCTCATGCTGAATAGCTAATAATTATTTAAACTGTGGAAGTCTAATGGATATTTTTGTACAACTAGAGTAATTACAGGCACTTGTTCACATTAATTTACCTTAAACAACTGCATGATTGAGACGAAGCCCAAATTCAGTTGAACCCTCTTCACTGAATATTTGCTTTGAATATTCAAACAGCTGCATCGTGTTTTTTTCTTCTTCTCTGCAGTTGGCTCACAAGACATTGAAAAAAAAGCAGCCTAAGGAAAGCCAAGGGCTTTTTCCACAGTGGGTAAATGAATGACAGCGTGCTAACCTGCTAAAAGCTAAGGAAGCGACTGAAAGACAGAATGACAGCGTGCTAACCTGCTAAAAGGAGCTAAGCTAAGGAAGCGACTGAAAGACGCAGAGTTGAGATGAAAAGTTTGATTCGGAGCCAAAGGAAGCTGCAGCCTGATGAGAATGAATGACATGCATAAAAAAAACCAACAAAAAATAAAAATAAAAACCGGGAAACTGCAAAACATGAATGTTCATTACCAACTCTTTGTAACTGACATTAAAACGCCTCGCTTGATTTAATTTAACATTTTACGCCTGTATATGATGCTTTTAGTCATCATTCACCTACTTTCCAAAGATGTTAAGAAGACTCATTAAAGGAGGTCAGCCGTCTGCTGCTGCTAATGAGGGTTATAAAAACACACTTTCACTTGATTAAGACGGAGCTGACAATGAGAGGGAAAATGAGAGCATGACAAACAATAAGACACTTGAAGCAGGCGCATCCTGATGAGTCCTTTTTTTTCCCTCCACGTTTACTCTGGCTGACAAAAAAGTGAACTCTGCACGGTAAACAGTTGAAAAGGTAAAACTTCAGGGTAAGTAATGTAAAATGAGGCAGAAAAACAGCCTGTTGGTCGGACAAAAACAAACAAAAGAAATAATTAAAAATAAAAAGAGATCTGAATTATTGCACTGATCGACCTGATGTAAAGAAATAAAAAAAAATCAGTATTTTTTTCTTATACTTGTTCTCACCGTAGCAGAAGAAAGAAGCAGAAAAGTAGTTTTATTTTGTGAGTTCCAATCGATAGCTCGTATGAGATGAGTAACGATCCGTAACCTGCAGAGACATCACTGCCTCTCAGCAACAAGGTGTTTATTTAACGGATCTCACAGCCTGACAGAATGACCTCACTCATCTTAACCTGTTGTTGCCTCAATAAAACCCTCATTATACATACAGTACATATTTAATTTTCTCTACATCCCCGATCACTTTCTCTACATGCCAGCGAGACACTCCTTCATTATCCATTCGCCAATAAACATCATTGTTTTAAACCTTTCATCCTCAGACAAGCAGAGTTAGCACAAGGTTTTAAACACGGTCTTTGTGAGACAATGGATAAAATACACAGGTGTATTTAGGGTTTGAAATGTATCAGTATCATCTCCCAAAGTGACATGAGATACAATACAAATAGGATTAATTAATTAAGAAAGCACCCCAAATATAGCAGGCTAAAAAGCATTTACAAAACCTTGGTAAATCCTCAAAAGGTAGTGTAAGCAGCCATGTATTTAAGATTTGGATGTAAAGTTTGGGATAGATATAAGAAGGGATATTAGTTTTATATTTAAATATTAGCTTAGCATCTGATATCTGATATGCTGTCATTGTCCAAACACAAACAAATATCAACGATACAAATACATGCATATATCCATTTTTCTCAAAAAGTATTTTTAGGTATTTTTAAACAAACAGGGGAGGATGAATGGATGGATGGATATCGGTCTGTTAAATCGGTCTATAATATCAGTCGACCAATGTCACAAGATACAAGTTGTCATTCAAAGTATCTACATGCATGTAGGATTTTGTCCTGGAGAAATGATGCAAATTCCACTGGATGTCACAGCCTAAAACAACCTTTTATCCCCATTTAGTTCTACATTAAACATTTTTTATTGAATTTGGGCCCCATTTTACCGCTATTTATTTTTTCCACAACATGAGTGCGTACAGCAAATTAAGTTCCAGCACAACCTTTGTATTCAAATGTCTGTGAGGAGTTGTAACTATACCGTATAATCCCCATCAGGAGTAACACCAAACACCTGCTGTATGTTTCACAGTACAGCCGGTCCCATTATCACCACCTACTGGTTCGGAGTAAACCCACAGAGCTGAGACTTTAGCTCAAAACCACTAAGACTGTCTGGTCAAATGTGTTCACAACTGAAAAAAACAACACAGTATTTTACTGCAAGAAGGAAATACTTCCTCTACTGAAGGATCCTGTCTTTGGTCTGATAACTGCACATTACCCGACTACTGTTGACAATGTTGTAATTCTCACAGAGAGGTCAAAGAGCAACCTCTGACGCAGCACCAAGACTTGGATAAATAATAGATGAGGGATGGAACGTAATGGTATTTACTTTGACTGACGAGATTTTTTTTCACATGTTGAAGCAAATCTAAACAGCGCCAAACCTGGTTGTTTTAGTAAATAAAACCAATCATCGAGTCATTAATTAATATTGGGCTTCCGCAGTAAGAAGGTGTAAAACTAAACGCCAGAAAGTTCAATGAAAAAACATTTTGTCTGGGCTTGTTAGCTCTCTCT
>NC_024311.1:15497242-15501807 GCF_000523025.1 Cynoglossus semilaevis | reverse complement strand
GCTCTTCTGTGGATTGGGAGTTTAAAGTGACTTTGCTCACGGTGGCTCCTGTGTTAGGGAAACATTTGACAGCAACCATCGAACCTCCTGGGCATTAGCTTTAACCCTTTACCGTTGGGTCTTTATACAACTTTGAGTTAAAGACCCAGAAGTTCTAGTAAGATGAGATCTGGATGATCGGGAAAGTCTCAACATAGTCACACATACACCAAAATCATTCCAGTCCCTAATGCTAAGTTAACGCTTGTCATTTTCATGTCCCATAACCACATACAGAGAATAATTTAAAAAAAAAATGCTTTCAATCTGGCGACGGTTTTAGACGAGGTTGCACTGAGAAATCTTTGGTTTCTCTAAAACCGTAGATAAATCTACCTGTGCGACAGAGTTCTCCAGCAGTAATCACGACTGTGAAGCGTCAAAGAGTGCACTCGCTGCTGGTAGAGATTAACCATTCACTGAGAGAACCTGGGCTCTTTGCCGAACAAATGGTTTCATTAGGAGGAATAATCACCATGTCTGGACAAATCCTCGGATTCATCCACTGTTTCACTTGAATGATAAGGACTGAGATTTAATTCAGTGTGACTAACTTTGTCTTTTGACCATGAAGCCTTGTCTGTAAATGTGCACTACATTAAAAAGTAAAAAAAAAAAAAAAATACAATACGTCTGATAAAATATTAAGTTTAATTTTAGACTAAAATGTTATTAAACCTTACCACCAGTGTCAGTGTCTTGGTGGTTGGGATCCAGGCCCCTCTCTAACATCTTGGCTACTTTGTCCACCTGATTCTGCTGGACGAGGTCCATGAACTTCCTCAGATTGGCCTGCAACAATAAAGGAAAAAAAAAATTAAAAAATCACAGAGTGAATAATATAGTAAGAGTTATAGTTAGAGAGAAATGGGGATTAAAAAGTAGAGCACAGTTGATAAAAAGTCAAACTTCTGTGAGCTTGAAAAAGCAGTTTCAGTCAGTTTCCACTTGACTGTATTTCTGGCACAGAATGGTCAACAATCAAGGTGGAATGGGGGTATTGCAGGGACATCAGATTGTGGGGACAGTGCAGAGTGAAAAGGCTGGTCCTGTCTGTTCGCTGGCATGTGTGCCTTTTCTTTCCAGGCCACAGGATAAAAATAGATAGAAGAGCAGCTCCCTGAAGAAGAGGAAATGAGGAGAGAAGAATGAGGCGGAAGACAAAGACAGAGACGTTGGAGGGTGGGTGTAAGGGCAACAAAAGAATACGTCGGGTGGTAAATGAAGGGTGGGGGGCACAGGCCATGTGGGCGTATACAGAAACCCAGGGGTGTCCTAATCATATTGAGTTGACCCTGATAACTATTCTAGTGAAATACGATGCAGAACACGACATTGAAACCCAACATTTTTTTAGCTTCATATCACAATCAACTGGAGGAAACCATCTTCTCTCGTGAGGTTTTACCCAAGACCACCTTCTAGTTTGGGTCTACCAGGGGTTCTCCTTGGACTGGACTGCTCCAAACACCAAAGACCAACTGTCCTTCAGATGACCAGGACTTTTAAATATTAAGGAGCGTAGTCCTCCAGCTACCAGAGAGCATGTTTTTGAAGAGAGTGACCACTCCCGATATCAATATTTAGCATCTCAAAACTCACTTCCTTTCCCTTATTCTTGCTTTATCTGGGGCAATAATTCACCACTGACTTGAAAAGACGGCGTTCTATTTTTTATCATAGCTGAGATATATTTTTTTGGATAGGTTTTGGTTAATAATGTTATCCCCAAAGCAGCCAATTCACAGATATAAAACCCAATCTGTGAGTGCTCCACTCCTTTGCTTGTGTCTTTAATATTCACTTTGGCACCACCTACAGGATGAAGCAGTCATCACAGCAGCTCCAGCCTGAGCCCCAGCTGGGAGTCGGACTGCAGCAGGCTTGGTTTGCGCTGACATCTTTTTTTTCTTTGACTGTCTTTGTCTGCTCAGCTGCTCACGTTGGCTCTCCCGCGACTCCGTCTCACACTGTAACAATTTCAAGGCCAAAGTGGAGCAGAAGTGTGAGCGCTGATGACCGATAGCATCAACAGTTGAGTTTCTGCCTCTACACAATGACCGGCTGTTGGTGATGAAAAATCCACACAAGTAGGACTTTGTCGTAGAATAACAAACCAGGGTCGCAAAAGAAAACATGACAACAACAAATCCCTGTAAAAGTCCAGATGAAATGGAAATAGGAAAATAACTAAGACAAATCCCTGTAAAAGTCCAGATGAAACAAGTTCAACAGGCATGAAAATAGGAAAATAACTAACGTCATTTGAAGGTTAAATTAATAGGAACTGACAACGTAGCTTTGTTATATTAGAAAAGTTGACATCTTATAGTCAGCCAATCAGAAGAAAAGAAGCTTTCCTGTCGACTGACATTGATCTCTATCTGTAGTAGTGTTATTTTACTGCTGTAAAACTTGTAACTTCAAGTTTGAATGACTGTATTTTTATGCCTTTATTTTGCCACAAGTGTCTGGTAATAATAAAATGCTGTCTCAAACCCCATTAAACAGCAGTGTGTCTGTGTGTGTGTGTGTTGATCGTCACGTGTGTTTCATTTGGTTAAAAAGACAACAGAGACATTCACCTTCGTATGCAGTTTTGCGATCTGTTTCTCGTCCACAGTGGGCTGCCGGTAGACTCTGCTCTTGTAGCGGAACTGTTGAGTAATACAGACGAATAAACAAGGATTAGAAAAGGTGATATAAAAACAACAGCTCCACCGAGGACTGCATTAAATCTTTCCTCCTACACCGTTGAGTCCACAGAGGAGTGGATGACCTTTAGCTTAAAACTCTTCAGTCACAAGGTGTTTACTTAAAAAAAAACCCTCTGCAAGGTTCTGGGCAAAAGAAGACGATTGGAAGATGAAGACAATGAACATCTCATCCAATGATGACTTCAAGGGAGGCACTGACACATCTACATGCTTGGGTGTATGTGTGTCTCTCTGTCAGTCATGTTTACAGACACACAGAGTGTCCTTGTCTCCAGCTGGAGCCCAGAACAACGGTAGACAAAACAGATTGTAGTCTGTAGGTTTAAAACGAACTAAAGAGATAGCAGATAGCCTCAGCTGGCCTCTAGCAGATTCAACATCCTGTTGATGTGTCAGAAATATCAACTGTCTGGTGATTATTCTCTGGAGACATTATTGGAAGTCACAATATAGCTACGACATCTGGAAATTATGGGGGAACAGGGGATGCCTTTAAAAGGAGGCTCTTCTATTTTCTTCTTCTTCTTTTTCTTCCTCACAGTAAAGCAGAGAACTTTGTCTTTGGACATACTGACTGATGAGGGCGTGCTCTGGTCACAAATTGAATTGGACAAAAAAGAAAAAGAAAAAAAGAAGTTAATCTTGTGCAAAAGTCTTCACCTCCAACGTTGGGACACCTTTGCTGATTGGCTGAGGATACTCTCGCAGAAAGCGTTCTTCATCCAGGAACTTGCCATCCCGTCCGTTGTTTGCTGGTTGGAAAAGCCCGTAGTTGAGGACGTCTTTAAGGCTCTGATTGAGAGTACAGAGGATCCGCTGCTTGGCCACCCACACGGTGGCGTCTGGGTTGAACCGCATGCATTTCTGAGTTTGTTGTTTAGAGAGAGAGAAGAAAAAAAGGGAGAGGTGAGAACGACAACTGAGACAAATTCAATTTGTTTGTTTTTTGCCACATATACAATATATCAACGTGTTATGGAAAATATCTTGGAAAACTGAGCGTTTTGTTTTTAACAAATATTAAACACATCTAATAGGAACAGGACTTTACCTTGATTTCTTTCTTTAGACTTTGGTGAAAAAAAGTATTTCACAAAATTATTGATCATGTGAAACAAACAGTGTTTGATCGCAAATATATGAGTTTATGATGTGCCTATTGTTTATTGTTTGCATTCCCCTTCTGATGATCCGACCTGTCCCCATTCGTGCTTACTAATACATGAATAAATAATAATTTTAAAAAAACAACAACAATGCAGGCAGAATGCCTTGATTGTCTGGTAAAGAATTATGGGCCCTATGCCCCGGCGTTCAGTGATTGTCAGTTAGTGTTTTATGGCTTAAAGTGTCGCTGTGCCGGCGACAGCAGTGCTGCGTCTGTGATAAAGGCTGACGGGATGAGCTGTCTGGGAACTCTGCCTAACCATAATCCTCTCTCCTGGCATGGAGTGGGCAGAGGAAAGGATGAAGGGTTGAAGGTGTTCAGAAGCTGATGTCTTGCATCTGGCAGCTGCAACTTAGGCTGATAAAGCCTTCTTCATTTCTGCTGCTTTAATGAAACGGCAAACAGACATCAGCTGCTACTGTCGCTGTCTCCTCAGTCCCACTTGAGCTCGGATCTTAGTCTGTGTATCAAAACTGGGGACGACGTCCAACAAATTCGCCTCAAAGTCCATCTGAATAAAGTCTTTGGTGAGGAAAGTTCTGGAGAACTGGAATAATAACCTTGTACTTCATACTGTCTGAGTTTTTTTTTTTTAACTTTTTCTACTAAGCATTTAGTAGTGTGAAAATCTCAATTTTGTT
>NC_024311.1:15473097-15497068 GCF_000523025.1 Cynoglossus semilaevis | reverse complement strand
GGGTGTTTTGGGTGGCGCCTGCTGCCCCCTCGACCCGGTAACGGATAAGCGGATGAAAATGGACGGATGGATGGATGAATGTCAATAGCAATGTTAGTTGATATACACTCTAGACCACAAAGAAAACAGGATGCTTTGGTGTGGCTACTGCAAGGTTGAATACAAAAACCCTCACACTGTGTAGTGAGGAATCAAATCATCCATTTCTGTAACTACCAGGTTCTACTTTGCCCAATATATATATATAAAAAAAACCTGTAATCGCACGATTCTGATGTCTAACTCACAGTGAATACGTTTTATTTAAGTGCAGAGTACAAGATATTCCAGTCCAACGGAAAGGAAACCCCACAGTAACACCTTCCAGCTCCTCTGTCTCCAGCTTCCTTCATTGAGCAGGGACTCACTTCCTGGTTGAATTGGCCGTGGAACGTCTACTGTGAAGCTGTGGTATCTAGAGCCACTTGGAATCCCACAGGGGGAAACGCACACGCACACATCAAACAATGCACAGCTACAGCACATACCGCTGAATTAGCTAAACATGAAGTGGAACCACTGTAGAGGAAGCGGCGGCTCATCCACAGGGCCTCACTCTCCTGCTCTTTGATGATGAAACCTTCATCTTCAAACCTCCTCCTTCACTGATGTCAACACCAAATCAAACTGTGGTATAACTGATTGACTATTCCTGGTATAAATGTAAATGTGACTGACTTGACTGAGAATTCATTTATTATTCATCCATCAACGTTATGTTGCTGTTCATTGGTGAGTTATTTCTCTGTTTTTAACTCCGTATGAGATTCCTGATTTGAACGGGTGAGTTATTTCTCTGTTTTTAACTCCATATGAGATTCCTGATTTGAACGTGCTGTTTACAAGAAAGTTTGGTTCAAGAACGACTTTCACTTTTTGTAATATTTGGTCGACGTCACATCAACAACAGTGTTTCAGCCTGAGACCATCACCATGTGCACACCAGTTGGAACATAACGCACAAAAGTTCTTCATATGAAATTCACGCATCAGTAACTCTGACAGCTGGAACCCTCCTGGCAAATTGGCAGGTTTATGTCAAACAGGAAGTGGTTGAACAGCCTTAATAACAGGCCTGTTCAAAAGGCGTAAATGGATAATTAACAGACTTTTCTTCTTTTTCTTTTTTGAAAGCTTAACCCATTATTCAGGCTTGAATACAGTTTCTAACCAGGAGCCAGCTTCTCTTGTCATATAATTTCACAGTAAATGAGAACACTGCATATCATTTTGAACACTCTGCTAAAATGGTACACAAATTGGTAATGCATAAAATCCCACTGGAGTACAAGCACTTCACAGTTACAATCTGATACACCCTGAGAAGATGAGATTAATAATGCTGCGGAATTAGGTAAAGTAATTTAAGTAATTTTGTGACATGAGATTAATAATGCTGCGGAATTAGGGGTTTATTTTAAGTAATTTTGTGACTTGGTTTTAACTCACAGGACCGTAAATAGTTGGACCTGGTTTAACAGAAGTACTGGTGATAAAGTTGATGAAATCTGTTAATTCAGTCAGTCAGATGATCCTAACCTTAAACACACACCTCATACACATCACAGAGGGTTAATGTATTGGGTTGGAGGTAAATGAAGCCTCTTGGGGTAAAAAAAAAAATGGATTATGGGTGAATCAAAAATCTACACAGAGTAACTGGAGGCACCACATGATGCAAACTCCAACCTTTTCATCCACAAGTGACGCAACAAGACTCGAAATCTAACCATTCCAGGTAAAATCTTTCTACCAAATCCCAAAAACTTACAAAGAAGTTCACAGAACACTGTCAGATTGTCCACATCCAGAATATCTCACACACCGGTGTCAACGTTTAGTTAAACATCGACTCCTGCACACTCCCACTTTCCCACTGACGTGAACGAGACTCACAGTTTGCTGCAGGTCTGGGATGAGGATGCGGACGACCATGGAGTTGATGTGGATGTCGTCCATTCGGTGCGGCAGCGGCTCAGCCGTAGCCCTTATGGTCTCGTAAATGGTCTCTTCACGAGAGCTGTCAGAGGCACAGTCATCGGAATAGTCGGAGAAACTCTGGGCCATCTCATCTTCACTGGAGGTGGGGCTCCGGGGCATAGTCAACAGGACCGGTGGATTCAGCTGTGAGGCATGAGCAGAGAGAGAGAGAGAGAGAGAGAGAGAGAAGGTCAGAGCGGGTTCATTATACAGTCTTTGTGTTAATATGTCAGAATTCCCTCTGCTCCCATTAGCTAAGTCTCATCACTGTTGAGAGCTGCTCTCAAGTAAGGTGCTTGTTAGGTTTGTTCTTTAACTCTACCATTTAATGCAACCCCCGGAGAAGACACTGTTAGCGAGCATCTTCGTAAAACGCTGCCGCCTCATTATGGACACAGAAGTAGGAGCAGTGGAGAAGAGAACCAGTCCTGCATGGCCTACTGTGGCCCCTGAAACGAGGCCAACAGAGGGATTGCTCTGACATGGATTTATGTGATTTATGGAGCAGCAAATATCACCTCAACATCTCATCCCTGACGCCTAAAAGATCTGGATCTCATTGGTCGTTGGATATTATATATTCCTTTTTGAACGCTAGATGTTTTGCAATGTCACATGATTAAAAAAAAACTGAGTAAATAATAATAAGTTTCATCAAAGTAATATGGTGCCACCACCTGTACAGGATGTGAAGGATGGGAAATAATACAAGTCTGTCAGAGAGTATAGTAGAAATCTGTATGTTTGTGTGTGTATGTATGTGTGTGTGTGTGTGTGTGTGTGTGTGTGTGCAGCCACTGGAAGAAGCAATTTCACATAATTGCTGAATTAGAGTGACCTTTAAGGCTTTACGTCAGTATTGCAATTGTAACGGCAGACTGACGTGACAGTCATACCTACACATTCTTCTAGTTCTATTTCTATAAATCATTGACTGTGCCATTCTAGTTCCTGGCACAGAATGAGACCATTAATGAAAAACATACATTCATTCTGTGCAGAAACAACATCACAGTCTTTCATTAAAGTTCCTTTGAGAAAAAAAAAAAAGCCGTTGTGTGAACATAAACATCAAATAATGTGTAAGAAAAAAACTCATCTAGGTCGTTAATTGAGGTTTATACAGTATAAAAGGTAGAGAAAAAAAACATCAGGCTTATGACACCGAGATGTAATCAGTTCAACTGAATTTACACAACTGTGATGACAAAATTAAGGTTTAAAATGATGCATGATGTAACAAAGTGGTTTATGTTTACAAAATATAAGCTGCTCAGTAAAAAAAAACCCACAATTTTAGAAAATGCTGAGAATCATATTTATGTCACCAATAATGTGTTTTACCACTAGGGTTTGCTATTGTGCGCAAACAATACAATAATGCTAATGCTAACTAATCTAACATGACTTTAAAGACTGATATAATCAGAATGATCTGAGATAAAAAAAAAAAAAAGTAGAAAAGGCGTGAGTGACTGAGAGAGAGAGTTACAGTCTAAAAAATCTTTACAGTCACAATCTAAATCAGTCCAGTCCTGTGAATCTTCAGATTAATCAATAATCAGCGCACAGCTTGTCAGCAAACAAAGCAACAAAAACACACAAACGAGGAGTGTTTACATGTCACCCCTCGGGGTGGCTGTCACAAAAGGAAGCTTGTTAGCGTTCTCTGTTGTTTCCATCACCCTGGGAGTGTCAAAACAAAGAGCCAATCACAGGCTGATAATTCCTTCCTGTCACATATTGTGATAATTACAAACTGCAGAAATTAGCATTTTAATACATTCACTGTTAATATATTAGAAAAAAACAAACATTTGACAAACTAAGTTCAATTTTCTTAAAAAACTATCAGTGACCGTGTCAGCAGAAATACATGGGTTTTTTTTTTAATATTCATTTCAACAGTTTTTCATTCACGGAAGCAATTAAAAAGATTTCAAGTGAGTTCCAAAATGATCAGTGGAACAGGATTTCTATTGGATCCTTAACCAACACTTTAATCACAAAATGAAGAGAATAACTAAGTTCCACTGGGGTGGAAATGGAGTAAAGTAATTCCAAACATCCCATTAGTTAAGAGTACACCAGAGAGCAGACAAGAGAAGATTAATCTTTTCAAAAAAATGCATCTTGATGATGTACGGTCAACTTCAGTTTGGTTTTATGGGTGTAAATATTAACATTTATGTTTAACATAAAAAAAAAATACAGTAACCCAAAATAAATAAAAAGCACTTTTTTGACAGAAAAGTTCATTTTCTCTGCAGAAAGAAAAGCTCATAAAAATGACCTACAATTCCATTCCTGTCAAAGGAAATAAAAACTGAAGAGATTTTGCAAAAAGTTCCGTGCAGCATAATTTAGTTATTTAATGTATAAATTTAATATGATCTAGTCAATAAAAATATATACTAAAAACTGACAGAACTGATATAAGAATGACATTATTAATAATTAATGAGCTAAACTTGTCTATTTATTGATTCCTCACGTACAGTATTTTAATGAGCTTTAAATATGTGTCTCCTGGGCGTCTGTGTTTACTGTGGCGTATGAATATATCAATTACAGCACTGTTTACAGGGAAAAATGATCTGGGCCACAATGAAAATATACACATTTGCTTAAGTCACCTCTTAACCTCAGGTTACAGAACCCTAGTGTTTTTTTTTTTCTCTTTGGAATTTGGGTTTTAACAGAATTTTTTCCCTAAAAATGAATCTACCCGACAGGGGTTTCTCGGAGGCCTCAGAAAATTAGAGGGAAGATAAGAAAATGCAAATAAAAAAAAAAAAATCTAATTATTTAAAAAAAATTATAATAATTGCAGTAATTTGTCAGAAGTCAGGTCATTATTTTCTTCTGTTCTGTGTCGACAGTTTGTGGAAACGTTTTTTCATTCCGTGGGATCATACAGAGCTGTTTGTTGATCATTTTCTTATGGTAAACAAACGTAACAATTATTGTCTAGTTAATAAAGGTACAGTAAGAAATCATTTTTTCTAGCATTGTCTGTGGGTTAGCCACAAGCTAATGCTGTTTGGAAAATAAAAAAACATTAAAAAAGTCAGTGTTTGGAAGAAAAGGAGAAGGAAAACGAGAACGACAGGACCGTGAGGTTGTCACTCTGTTTGTCACTCTTGATAAAATGCCTGCACTGAAAATCCTGAGATGACAGAGGAGCAGTAACGGTGGTCCTGCCAGTCTGCCTTTGTGGCAGAGCGACTGATTGATCAACATCACTGATAGAGTCGCTATAACTAACGTATATGCAAACGCACCAGAAACCCCCCCTGAGAGGTGGAGAGGATAAATCACACTTGTCGTGTTGATATCATATAATCCATCTGGCTGTTGTTGTCAGTGGAGAGTAAAACATACTGTACAGTAAACCGACCCAGATCTGTCACTCACTGTTACGGAGGAAACAGGAGGGAAAAAAAAAAAAAAAGTTCTCTTGTGCTTTTACAGTTTCACTGCTCAAACACGTTGTTAGGCAACAAAAAATGTCTGGAAGCAACTAAACGCAAAGTTTCCCTTTACACCAGTGACCACAATCCTCTTGAAGGAACTTTTCTTTTTTTTTCTTCTTTTTTTCAAGCCTGTCGTACTGAGACAATCAACAACTGCTCTTGTGAGGAAGAGCAGCACAGAATCATTTCTGGCTCTGTTGTTGTGTGAAATGGAAAAACAAGACGGTACAAAAGCTGAGTTCATGCCTGGAAAGAGATGCACAGACAGAGATTTCATGAGGTGGTGGGCGGTGTAATTGAATATAAGCTCTAACCGAACACAGAAAGGTAGACTGACCTCAGTTATTGACACGTTATCAACAACGGCCTGTCTGAGTGGAGCTTAGAAAAGTTTCACTGTAATAATATGGCATTAGATTGAAAATACATTGATGGAAAACAATGACAATAAAGGCTGTTCTATTCTATTCCAGTCTAAAAAAAATTCAATCTAACCTGCAGAGTAGGAAGGTCCTGGAAAGTCCTTGTACTACACTGTATATGGATTCTAATTGCAGAAAATTATGTGTTTACATCCATTCATTCTCTCCTGTTATAAGAGTTCTATGAAGAATATTTTTTATCTTTATTTTAATCCCAATTTTTAAAAATGTAAAGTCAATTCAAACAAATGTGTTGAGTGTATTTTGGGTCATACATTTACACTTTTTAACCATGTTTTTTTTGGGGGGTTGACGGTCATTATAGTATTTATTTTCTGTACTAAAATAAATAGCGTAAAAATTCTATTGGGTCATACATTTACACTTTTTAACCTTGTTTTTTTTTTTAGGTTGCCGGTCATTATAGTATTTATTTATTGTGGCAAAGAACTTTATAGAAAATCAACTTTTTTTCAGTTGTTACTCAAACTAAAAACACAAAAAAACAAGCTTTTATATTACAAAAAAACATTAAAAATATGCATCTATATAAAACACAGTGACGTAACATACAAGTCAAACCTGACACACTCATGCGTCATCTCCTTGTGCTCCTTCCATAAAAGGTTGCCTTGTCATTTTTAACTAAAGGTTAGCTTCGCAACCTTTTAGCCCTCACAACAGGGGAAGGGGTTAAGGTTGTTGCCGGGCAACGGAGACTGGTGTAGAAGGAAAAAAAAAAAAAAAAAGAGAAATCCCTTTAAAAGACAGAAAGAAAAGTCTTTGAGGTCAGTCCAGGACAGGGCTTTGTTCAGCTGCTCCTCAGGATCCGTTTAATGAGCCCGGTTTTAAAGATGCCTTAACAATCACACAAAGTGCCCATAAAAAGTCAAGAATCTGATTTATTACTGTAACAGGAGCATCTCTTTATGGGCATGGAATTAAAAAAAAAAGTACCTGAAAGGATTTGACAGGTTTGTTGTAGTAGATAAACATACAGTGCTTTTGAAGGTAAAGGCACCGCTTTGGCCTAAGCAAAGATAATTTACTTACTCTACAGACAGGGGGAGCTGGAATCAACCCCAGCTGACACTGAGCCAAAGACATTTTTTTTAGTCATGAGCAGAAACTGACAGCTCATCATCTTATTAACGTCATCCAATAATCTGCTACAAATTGAATGACGAAGCGAAGCACGTGCAGCGATACTACCCTCTGTTGTTATTTTTTCCTTTCTATTACAGGAATAAAAAAAAAAAGCACCTGCAGGGGGAGCAGCTGGTTCTGGAGAAAACATCGATGTGTTAGACTTTTGTTTATTATTGGAAAACTGGACTCGTGTTTGAGGGGCATAAGTTATAAGTTAAATCTCAGAAGGTTAATTGTCTTTTCTGTAAAGATTTATTATCTATTAATATTATTCAGGGTTTAAAAAAAACAATTAAGTTTTTTTCCACAATCAGTCTGGAAATACAACATGGCCAAAGTTTTTTTTTAAATCAAAGATAATGATCTTATTCTTACGTTTACAGATATCATCGTCATGTGACGCGCGATGACTTGCTTGATTCGTTTTGAGGAAAGGAATGGGTTTGTACGGTGTCCATGGAGCTGCGATGGGTGAAGACGTTCATGTTATAAGTTTGTGACTAAACTAACGTACGGTGTCTTTGTTTATAACGACAGAAGAAGAAAATAAAAAAAAATCACTGTATTAATGAAGAGCATGGTCTAAAAAGACCCTCGAGACGAGTTCACTCCAAACCACAGACGGAACTAAAAAAAAATAAAATTACACCTAATCCCTTATAATGAATGCTTTAATCAGGACTTTTTAATTAGCAGGATACTTGGTTGGTTATCAACAGCGAAGCAGCGCGTTGGGCCCTGAGTGTCGAACTGGGAGGAAGAACAACAGCGATAAACACGGCTGTTATTAAAAGGAGACCCTGCAGCCAAATCACAGCTGAACTACACCCAGTTAATACAGCCAAATTATGCAGCATTAACAACATTCAGATCAGATAATATGTAACCTGGATTCAAAGCGGTGGTGTCGTCATGGTAACAGTAACAGATCTTTCTCCCTTACACACACACACACACACACACAGTGAGGGTGATTCCGGTTGGGTTTGACGAGTGTCTTCTTTTGTTGCTAACGAGCTCACAAACTGAGGTATCAACAGAGTAGTAAAAGTGAGAAGACACACACACACACACACACACTCAAACACACAGACTAATCCAATGGCAATTGTGGAAAGCTGTTACAAGAAAGACCACCCCCACATTAGCTTTTTAAGTTGCCTGTTCAACTAACTTTCTCTCTCTCCCTGAAGCTCTCTCTATCTCACAACACAAACCTGATCTTATATATATATGTATATATATATGCATATATATATACATACATATATGCATATATACATACATATACACATACTGTACATACATACATACATACAAACATATATAGATACAAACAAACATATATACATACATACATACATACATACATATATACATACATATACACATACTGTACATACATACATACATACAAACATATATAGATACAAACAAACATATATACATACATACATACATACATACATATATACATACATATACACATACATATATACATACAAACATATATTACATACATACATACATATATAGCTCCTTCTCCCCAGGATCCAGCTCTGTTTGAAATGTATTTTGATAATTCTGGTTGCAGTAGATCGCTAGTTCAAACCCCCCCCCGTGAATTTCCTTTCACGGTCGGGACTTGTTGTGTGACAAGACATTTAAACTGTCTGTGACTATATGCCAAATCACTATGAAGGAAAGGAAAAGACAAAGAAGCTAATTTATTCAATGTAATCAGTGTTCTTCAATTCCTACAATGAGATTAATGGTATAACAAGAGATGAAGCAGATTTTACTGCACAGACACAGGAGTTCGTTTGTGTAGGATTTTCAGCTGCGAGGACCCAGAATAATCATAATAGCCATAATGACTAGTTACAGTGCCTGACAAGAAACTTCCGCATGACTGGACTGAAGCTACAGTACGTCATTACAATAGCTCCATGGTAATTAAAATACTTTTTTTTTTGTAAATGTTCAGGAAAACGTTGTTTTTAAAAGTTTTAAAAATATAAGAAATCCTTCAATAATTCACACGTGGCTCAGTTCTGTCTAATGTGTATCACATCTGAGACCTGTCACTGAATATTCATTAGCTGCTACACCGAGCTAGAGGGAGGAAACAATGCAGGTGTTTCTGAAAACATGGCTTCGACAGACACAGGTAAAGTGTACGTTTGACACCAAACAGCACAGAGCTGGAAAACTCAGCCGTCAAACCTGCTCTGAACGTAGTCTTCTTTCATCAGACCTCGTTTGGATCAACACCACGGATTCGAGTCGAATGACTCACACTGTAGAGATACTTGAGACAATCGAGCAGGGCCTTATTAATTTTTCAGTGCGATATTTCTCATTTGAATGTACTATTCTTTCAGTTCTGTCCCTGTCTGTATCAGCTTGTAGTAGTTGAGGATCATAATTTTTTTTTCAATCTAAGAAAATGTATATTGGGTATATATTGATATTTCTGTCTTGTCATTTAGTTATTGTTATAAGTTGTGTTTCCAAAGAGGCAGCAGCAGAAAATACTGTAGATTGTATGACTTTAAAAAAAAAAAAACAGGGATACATTTATGTATTTTGTTAAAAATATATATAAATAAACAAAGAGATTCTGTATAAACTAACCACTCAATCATTGTAGTTCACTCCGTTTCAATGGAAAAGTCAACACTGTACTACATGATCTAAATCATGATACAGTACATATCCATCCAGGACATATAATGCCATCTGCAAAATTGTATTTCTTTTTTTTTTTTTGGAACAAACAGAAAACTATTTGCATTTTTCTTTTACAATTAATCGACATAATGATGGTCTGGTCTGGTTTTGATTATTAGGGGTTTCATCTCTGTACAGTATGTCAACGTTCTCTGATTTTTTTTCATTTTTATTTTGCCCTTTTCCACTTGTCTTGTGCTTCATGTCAGAATTCCAGCCTTTGCTCCACTTAGTGAGTTTAAGGACTGAAGTTTGACCTTCCTCTGGATTCACCAGATCTGCCATCGCCTCAGAGATTTGTTACCTTTGCTCCTAGGACTGGCTCTACAGCTGCTCAACTCAATATTTTAATTTCCCAATATTTGAAAACCCAGACTAAAATATCCAGAATAGCTCAGACAATGGTCTTTGTCAATAATCATCAATTAGCAAAAAACAAGAGCAGTGTATTTCAAGAATCCCTCATCCAGGTGCTGATTGTTTCTGCAGGATTGTGCTGTATTTTTTCCCCACATATTCATTTACAGTTCAGTCACACTGGCTTCACTTTATTTTTTTTAACACACCATGTGGCTCAAGTGGTATAATGAAACAAACACCTCGGCCTCCCACAGTGGTTAAAACAGTGAAGTGGGTCTACTGCTGGTCAAATGGTGGAAGCTGGTAGAGATAATCTGATACGGTGAAGGGATAAGGGTCGTACCGGCTGATAATGGAGCTCTCGTAGGTAATTTTAGAACTCCTCAAAGCATTTATTTCATTCGAACATTAATTCAAAAGCCACATCCTTTTACATTAGTGTTTATTTAATGACGCTGTAGTGGCTACGCACAATAACAAATGGGTTCTGAGAACTATGACAGATGCACTGTAATCTGCCGGCTGGTGAGAATGCTAAACTTACTGCAGTACTGCAAGTAACCCTCGGGGGCTTCAGCGACTCAAGAATTCACTGTCTACTTAATTCACTTTATCCAATTAAGCCCTCAACTCCTACTCAACTTGCTGGAGCTCAAATGGTGTGTTATTAGGAAGAGCAGAGTTAAGCCTGATTTATTCTCTCCTGCTCAACACTTTGATGAACGGCAGTCGACAAAACATAACCAGCGTTTTCATTTTGATGGTGAAAAGGTGTCGGATGTTTAAATGTTTAAAAAGGTACGAACACTCGGCCCAGCCATCGTAGCTACAGTATCTTGCGCTGCTTTTAAAAGATGGATAAGTGTAAACATTTTGCATTTGGTCATTGCAGTAATAAAGAATTTCATATTATTCACTTGAGAAATATATTGAAAATAAAAAAATAAAATACTTTCATTGAGGGTGTATGTGTTAAGAATTTCATATTATTCACTTGAGAAAGAAAGATATTGGAAAAAAAAAAATCAAATACTTTCATTGAGGGTGTATGTGTGTGGTAGAAAGGCAGTCGACTGTCAGGAGTTGAAGCAGTGCTGGGTCAGCAGCGTCAGCAGCAGTTTCTGGTGATTGGCACCGCTGCAGCACGGAGGAAAATCAGCCTGTCCTTTTTTTTTTTTTTTTTTTTTTTTTTTTTTTGCTTTTAAGCCAGGAACTGCTTCTGCCACACCGCCAGTTAACAGCCAGTGATGAACGATCACTGTCCAGCCCACCAGCACATGTGAAAGCTTTGTGCTGTAAATTACCATTTTCCGTGGATAAAAGAACTCTGTCTCTGTGGTAAAATGCAAATCTGAGAAGCAAAAAGAGTTGCTACACTTTTTTCCCCCCCAGACTTCATTCACACCAACGATCTACAGCTCCATGATGTACTTAAATCTTTAAAAAAAAAAAACCTCCTTAACACTTAACAGCATTTTCATGTTGTTCTCAGCCCATGTGTCCATGTCCACCGCAAAGGATCAGGCTTGTAATCGAGGGCTTGCCGGTTTAAATCCCAGCCTTGGCAGGTCTACCCCAACCCTCAAGGCACAGTACCAGAAGTGCAGGTACCCCTGCTTCAGTGTTTCTGCCTTTAACAACCGGGGTAAGGAGCAAATATATTACACATATTAAAGGTGTTGAAAGTGTGAACTGCCTCACTTTAAAAGCTAGAGATATCATCATTTTCTCGTACAGTCTATTTTGTCAGCTGCAGCAGTGAAGAGCAGATCGATACTCCACAGAGGAGAGAAAAACTCACTGGTTGTTTGACACGGGGGAGAACAACATATATCATCTTAGCACAAGTGGAACAAGAAAAACATCAACAGGGTTTTTTTTTCCTGCACTGCTGAAGCAGACACACATCTTTTCTGTGTCCATCCCCATGAAACCCGTCTGTGGACGACTCCATCCATCTCAGCCTGACGTTTATTGACACAGGCGCTGCTCAAATCCATCTCGTGGTGACAGTTGTCTCCAGTGCTCCATGTCATCCGCTCAGCATGAATTAGCTGAGCCTGTCCTGAGGGTTTGTCACAACATCACTTCTGACATGATAACACCATCGCCACGCTTAAAGGGGCTGCTGCAGTGAAGAAATCAAAAATGTCGCCAGGTCCCAAAAGGAAAGGGAAAAAAAAAGCCTCCACAACAAATCAAACCGAAAGAAATTGTTTAGAAAGGTACAGAAATATAAACAACCCTGAAAGACAGTCATCCAAGAATTGAAATCTCCAAAAAAAAAAAATGCCTCTGCTAGGTTACCTAAAGACATGCTAATGAGTGCTCAGGGGTAATTCCTTCGCTTAACATACACACCCTACAGCTCTATAACGAAAATAATTATGATGGATGATCCCTTAATACAACTTCACCCTTGGGAAGAGGTTACAAACTGCACTCATCAGACATCATCACCAATTCTATTGCACTGGAGACCGATCTGGAGGTCCTGGAATAAATCAAAGCTCTTTCTGAACTTCACTAATGAGAGCTCGTCTTAAGGCGACGCACTTGTTTATGCCCAGATCCACGTGTCCCTAACCTTAAGTAAAAAAAACGAGAAATCTTTTGAGTTGCTTCAAAAGATCTCCAGTTCGACAAGGACTACACAGAAGATCATTCTGCCCTAACTCCAACTTTAAACTACTTTTTCTTAAAACTCATAAACCAAGAACAAAACTCTACTAACTTAACTCAGGATTAGGCTGTACCCTGATGGTTAAAAGCCTTGTAGTAGGATTGTAGTTGGAACCTTAACCTTGACTTGACTGAGTTAAGCCGTAGAATAATTTGATTTTTGTTTTCCAACGTCATTCCTCACCCTTCACTTTCTACAGTACATCCCCATTTAGAAGATTTTTTTTCCCGTGTAAATTAAATTAATCAAACATTTCCTACCATCTGTACAGTGGCTAACGCCAGAGTTAATATCATATCAAGGTTGAACGTTGCATTTTTGCACCTCCAACAATGACAAAGAGTTGTGATGCTCATGATGCGGTGACAGGAGGAGTCCCAGTCGGAAGCATACGCTTCCTTTTATTCATGAGCTGTGACAGGCACAGTCTGCAGATACGGCTCCTCTGGACACACTGCTCTCTGACAAATGCTTGGCAGCCACAGACATGTGCATATGCTTGCTGTTTTTTTACACACACACACACAACACCATTCACACAAACACACCACAGGCACTGAGTGACTGACAGTCTCTGCCTGGCCAGCTACTATCCGTTTTCTCTGCTGTCGATGAAGCAGCAAGCGGCGGCGGAGTGTGCGCCAACGCTCACCTGCCTCATTACCCTACTCAACCCCCCCTGACACGGTCCCTGCTCTCTCCTCTGTTAGCGCCACCGTCGTCTTAAACCGATTCAGACTCAGACTGATGAGCAGCTGCTCCGCGGCACCTCTCCGTTTTACTCACTGAAGTGAAGTCTGATGAGGTTGTGTCACCACCGTAGTGTGGGCCGCAGCATTTATATGAACAGAATGAGGGGGAAAAACAGGCGAGCGGGGCCGAGAGGAACAATAATCATTTCATTTCGATTAATTTGTTTTCATAATTGCAGGGAAGCGAAAATCGGAATTGAACCTGTTATATAAAACCCTTACACGTGTATACTGACTACACTTCCCTTTTCAGGGCCTCCGGGGGGCAATGTATTGTTAAGTATTCAACAGATAATTCAAAATGTACACACTGGCCTTTTTATATACACTTTCAACATACACCTACATAATTCATGAACATAGCATCCAAAAGGCGCAAATGCTTTTTGAGTCTCTCCTCCGAGATCATGAATTTTTTAAAATATGGATTCCACAGATTTAGATCTAAAGTACACATATGACCCTACAACTGTAGACAAAAATATTTTAATGATTATAATCACGAAACTCAGCATAAAATGTATCTACATGATCAGTATAATTCTGGATATGTCTTTGTAGATCATTAATATGGAGAGGAATTGAGGCTATATTTGTTTTTCTTTGACTGGAACTGGAAAACAACCTTACCATGAAATTTGAACACACCTAGAAAAGACATGATACCGTGTCAAAACTAGACGATCTCCATTGCTTGTTTTTATTTTTTTTCTTATCGGCTTCAGCTTCCCTCGCAACTCATAACATGGTAAGTGGCTGAAGATGGATGGTTGAAAGGAAAATAAATACAATAACGTGGGTCAATATTGACAGAAAGTTAACAAGATGGAGAGACTGCCTAGGGTCATGTTTTCTCCTGCTAACAGTAGGAGTACAGAGGTCAAAACAGAATCTCATACTTTAGTATCTCGGAAAAAATAATTTTTTTATAGCATCACAGTTTATAGACAAATACCTATCTCATACTTTAGTATCTCGGAAAAAATCTATTTTTTTTATAGCATCACAGTTTATACAAAATACAAATACCTTTTTTTTTTTTTACACGCTAAAACCACACCAATGTCCATCTCCTTAAAAAACAATCCTACTCCATCAGTGACCTCAACATAATTACTTCCATGATTCCTGACATCCCAATCATCATCAATCCATTGATCAGACAGTGATTCACTCTCTGTGGATTAGAACAATCTCAGGAAGATTAGCAGGCAGATATGAAGTCGATGAGTGAGTGGAGTAAAGAGGTTTTATTACTGACTTTATTGTACAATGTGACGGGTATTAAATGAAACTGCCTACAGTTGGCGGTAATAACATGCTAACTCACTCTCGACAGTCCACAGGTTGGTACATACTTGTTATTGCAAATGGCACAAGGAGTACTTTCTGTTATTTTAGTAAATAACAATATCAGGGATTTAAAGCACAGTGAAGAGACTATTTTGTATCTTCATACTCTAAACTAAATATTACCCTCGTTCACAGCTGGCTAATGTATCATTCCAACTTGATATTCCAGTCAATACACAAAAGCCATTACAGAATTAGGCTTCCAATCAGAGGACTGTCGGTTGGAACAGCAGCCATGGCAGAACTGTGGTGTGTTGAGCAAGAGCAAACATTTCCTTGGAGAGTTAAAAAAAAAAGCACAAGGCCTACTGCTTCTGTTTCTGCTGTTATTCACTGGAGTCTTTTTACAGGAAGGGTTGAAGGAGTAATTGTCCTTTCAGGGATCCATAGACTACAGAAAGAAAACCATAAAAAAAAACACACCACAGCTAAGAGTAGTGCCTTGAGAGGTTTGGAATCTCATGGAAACAATTATGAGCAAATAAAAAATAAATTCAATAAAACGTGCACTAGTGAAACCCAGCTTACTGACCTCCAAACATACGGTTTGAGGACAAGTAGTTTTGCAGCCGACCTCCAACACCGGCTGCACTTCATTTGTTATCTCTGGTACACAGGCAGAATCACTGCTGACGTTGATTGCCGACTTCACCAAAGTTAGAACCGAGTACAAACCCGAGCAGACAGGTAACACCCACCACCGGCACTCATCTTACTGAGGAGTAAAACAAACTGGCAGCGTAGCAGCGCCTCAGTGTCAGAACCAACTCCTTTATTCTAGAGTAAGTACAGATAAAAAAAAATGACTTCAGCTTTTTGTACTGTTAGTTTTTACATGTAAAAATGGACAGCGATAGGTCAGAAAAAAATGTTATATTGTGATAATCTAAAAAGAGTTTCAGGACAGAGGAGGATTATCATAAATTAGGAGGTGATAAAACTGTGAAAGTGAATCTGAACTTATTTGTCGTTGTGACACAGCACACCAAATGTGACCTCTGCTTTTAACCCATCACCAAAGTGAGCTTAAGCTGAGCAACCTGGAACCTTCCAGGACCCATGCTGACTCCCTGAAACCACCACTGCACCACTGTCTCTCAGATGAAACTGTTTAGATCCCTCATATTTCATATCCACTCACATGGAGGCCTAAAGTCTAAAGTAGGCTGATTCACATTCTTTATTTAACTTCCAGCAGTGTTGTTGTAATGTTTATAATAAATTATTTTCTAACCTGGAGCGTTTACAGTCTTTCTTTCTAACATCAAGACTTGTTCTAACAGGCATGTGTGTTTTTTACAGAACTGGGAGACAAATAAACCTGGAACTTGAACTTAAAGAGGCCAACACACAGTGGAGTCTTTTCTAAATTGAGAAATCTAAAAGGAGCATTTTAGGCCATCCTACTTTTCTGCTCTCCTGCTTAGTCACTCTCTCTCTCTCTCTCTCTCTACCATTTCAATTCAACACTAAATACGCTTCTCTGAGAAGCAGATGAGTCACACGCAGCGATTCATTAAGCCAAGCCTCGTGGCTCCTTGTTACTTTCAGAGATGGTGTTTGTGCAGAAAGTGTCACAGTAAATGAAGTGCAGAAAAAAACTGGTGATGGTTTGAGACAAGTTGTGTCTGATCTGTGCAAAAGACTGTGACTCAGTGTTGAAGATATAAAAAAATGACAGGTACTATTCCACACGCAAACTCACACATGCTGACAGTTCACAACCAGAGAGGTGTGAAGAACCGTGGATCCTGACGACAGATCCTTTTCAGACGCTCGTGAAAGTCCATTGAGTCAAAACACTGTTTTAATTTCTTCAAGAGGTAATGAAGGAGAGCTCAAGTTTGGTCTCTTAAACAAAGTATTGATTTTTGTTGAAGAGATTTCTCGTTTAAACTCTCTTCATCTTCATCTAACGTATTGGCATCATGTAGGAGAACATGACGGACCCTCGACAGTGGGAGAAATCTCTAAAAAAAAAACAAAAAACGTATGTACTGACAAGTGAGTAACATCTGTATGAAGTTAAATCAGGATGCAACATTTGCTCACAATTCCTTCCTAGTAAATCTAAATTGACATATAGGATAGTTTAGATCAGTGGTTCTCAAACCTTTTTAACCTTTTTATCCTCTGTACCCCCTGAGAAAACACTGATCTCTCTGAGTACCACCATGATGACCAACATTAGAATACAGCAGCGTATTAGCTTCAGGAGAGATGTTTATAAATGTTTATTAATGTTATCAGGAGAGATGTTTATAAATGTTTATTAATGTTCATAAATCTATAAACATTTATAAACGTTTATGTTTAAATGTTGTATGAATTATTCAACTGAAAATGTAAATGTGGAAATATAAATTTTCCCCAGGTACCACTAGAGAGTCCTTGCGTACCACTGGTAGTACACGTACCACAGTTTGAGAACCACTGGTTTAAATGACTGTAAACAGGAAACCATGTCATAACCATTTTAACCAGTTTTTTTTTTTTTTTTTTTGGTCTGAGGTCTTGTCCGTTTCTTCAGCCCATAGAAACCTCGTGACATTTTGCCGTCCTGGATCTGGTCGCTGACCTTTCTGTGAATGCCTCTCGGTGCAAAGCGGCCTAATCATTTAAGGAGTAATTGTAATAAGCACTCTGTGGAGAACACAGCCAGCTCCGGCTTCTTCCCCTGTCCTTACACACGGTGATCAGCCACAGCGGGGAACAAATGGAAAAAAGAGGCTTTAATATTGGCTGAAGCGATAAAACAAAGGCATTGCTCACAAAGCGTACACCTGGGCAGCAGCGCACACATCAGCCCGCTGCGGCTGTGAAGGAGATTCCGGACGGGGGTTTCTATTCTGCTGTTTATCTTATCAATTTCAAGGCAGGCGTTTGTGATTGTGTTTGTGTGTGTTGTTTCTCACGCAGCATCACCAACTACACTCTGTCTTTTCTGTTTTGATTTCCAGTCACTTTTTGCCGCTCACGTGGACACTGTGGTGAGAAATTGCTTCTCTTTCTCCCTCGCATGCCCTGCACATCTTGATTCGAGAGGCGGCACAATCCATTCCGTGAGCTGAAAAGCAGCGAAGGCGGCGGCGCCCTAAATGAAAGCAATCATCAGGCCTTATCTCAATGGTTGCTTTGTACATACTATTGAATCTCTTAAAGGCCCTGTCAATTTTGCTCGAGAGAACGGGGGAAAAACACTTGCGAAGGTAGCGCCGATAAACGCAGAAATACAGACTATCCATAAATGGCTTTTAATATGAAACTAAAAAAGAAAAAAAGGAGAAAAAAAGGAGTATATGGGATAGACCAGAGAAAAAAACAAGTCTCCTAATTACTGATTCACAGTTTGAGAGCCACAGATGTTTGTTCAAAACAAGCAGGCACTTCTCCTTTTGTCTGATTGAAAATCTCAGAGTCGTTCTGTCACTGACACAACAGCCACAGCCATCACCAGCAGCACAATCTCAAAAACCCTGAAATCAAACACAATATAATCGGAGAAGAATCACAGATATTTTATTTGCAGCTCCAGCCACAAAGGCTGTCCATCCGTGTGTGAGACCATAATGTGACCATAGATCATTCTAGTACAGATGCAGCTCAACTGACTGCTCACAGTTGAAAACCTAAAAAAACCTGTTGACCTTTCAGTGGACTGAAGTCTTCACACCTTATAAAACAACTGGACAGCTCCAGTCCACAGACACTGACCACCTTCATCTCCTCAGGACTAAACCTTCAAGTCTTTCTTTCACCTATATATTCACCAAGTTATGTGTCTTTTTTTTGTCTCCTCCTCTCTCTGAGTCAAAGGTCAAATTAAATTCAAGGTTTCTAGTCCTAATGACTGGGAGCTGCATGATCACTATATCACTGTTTCCCAAAGTTTTTTGTTCTGGCGACCCATATTTTAAAATCACAGGTCACAAACCGTCACGACCCAAATTAATACACATTATTTGTAAACTCCACCTGAGGGTCGCGACCCAGTCTTTGGGAAACAATGCACTTATATAGTCTAGAGTTTATCCAATTACTGTCTGGTTGTGGGACAAATGCATTTCTGCTGTTTGTTGGTGCGATGACCGAGTGTTGTCCTACATGTTGTCCAACACCCATATGTGGGCGGGGCTAAGGTTCCTCCACTTTTGCTGTATATGCCTGCAGGCCGTCCCCTTCATTATCACCACTTACATTAGCAGGAGCTAACATCCATATTCTCCTGGGCCAGTCTGCAGTTTATTACAGACAGTGTTTTACTGTAACAACAAAGAACATATGTTCAGGACTGTGTTTCTCAGCACTATCAACCAACAGCCTCCAGGTCAAACTTGGTTTTTGTGCCACGTTTTGTTTGCCTGTAGGGGATCAATCCATTCACTGGCTGTTAATTCAAGTGTGAATCCACTAATAATTTACACATATCCAAGTGAAGGAAACTGAATATTTTTTAGTGAGATTAGTTTAAAAAAAATCCACAACCATATTGTATTTCTATAGCAACAAAAGCTCTTTTACATGTGGATTATACCTATACACAAGATGTTCAAAATATTATTACTGAACTGAAAAAGTATGCACCAAATGTTTAAATGTCACTTTTGCATCCACAAAATGTGGGTTTTGACGCAACATAAATCCCTGTATTCACTCCATGCTGAATAATTTTGAAGTAATTTGGAGTTGGTTACATCCATAATAAATCACATGAGCTCTGACCACCGGTAACAACAGCTGCTGCTGCTGCAAAGCCTAGAAGGTTAAATCACATGAGCTCTGACCACCGGTACAGCTGCTGCAAAGCCTAGAAGGCCTAAAAACAAAAATTTGAAAACAAACTCTCTTCACTGACCTGTAAACTTTTACAGAATGTGAGTGAGAGGGAAAACATTTAAATCCTGCCCTGCGAGGAGAGACGGAGCGGGGCTTTAAGTGAGAGGCATCTGGAAGAAAAAGTCTGCATCACCACTGGGCCCAGATCCACCACCTGACCAGCTGCAACTTTCCTCTCTGTGAAACTGAACCACACGGATCAGTGATCTTCCACTGAGCTCCATCATTTACACACACACACACACACACACGAGCCTATAGAATATTAATAATTTATATGTCCTACATGTTGTAAAAACTGGGTCACTGTGCACTCGTTTCCTTCTCGCTGTTCCTGCAAACAGCACACACACGGTGCAGGACATCAGCGATACAATAACAGCACAACAGAAACAATAGCATCAATAGCAACAGTATGATAACAAGTAGGGCTGTTGAAAGTAAGACAATAATTATTTTGTGAAAATTAATCTGACAAAAAAAAAAAAAATGAACAGTTAACAGGTCTGACAGGGTTCAATTCCCAGAGGAACCACATACGTGGTAGCAGATCTGCTGTTAACACCAGAATTCCCCAAGTGTGCCATCAATAAAGTTCAATTTATTATTAGCATATAAATAAGATTTTTATGTTGAAAAAGTACTAAATCCAGGACAGCAGAGCAGCTAGAAACTTTTTCACAAATACACTTCTGCCACACTGTTGTTGTTGTTAATCTTACTATGAACCACAGCATCATTTTTTTCTCAACACAGTCGTCACCCATGTTCTATTGAAAAAAGCTCTACCTCCCAAAGGCAGCAGCCCCGCTGGTTTAAATATGAGTAAATAAACAGATAGAAGACGGAGCCAGAAGGTTAACAACAACTCTTAAAGGTAGCTAACAACATCAGCGCTCAGTTAAACCGTGTATTTAAGGCCCTGCCGTCATAGAGTTAAACCGTGTATTTAAGGCCCTGCCATCATGGATTCAGGATTCTGCAGCTTCTCTCCTTTGACATCACAGCCAAAGCGGCAGATTCTGAGTTTGATTCAGTTCATGGACTCAAAACCAGGACAGAGGCTGAAATGTCTATTTCCTCAGAGAGCAGACTTTTGAAGTCTTAAGGCTTGTTACTGTCACAGACGTCTGCCACCATTCGACAGGTGTGGCAGCCCCAGATGCAGAAGAGTGTACGTGCAAAAGGAAATTTTGTCTCTGGTATAAAAAAAAAACCCCATTGCTTTTAGCCGTGACCTGGTTTTTGCGGAGAGTACGACTATTATTCTCTTAATGTCCTCCCTTGGGTCGTACTGGCTGTCACTTAAATTCCTGTCAAAATAACCATGACAGAGAAATAACTTCATTTTATCTCCAGGATCCAGAGAATTTTGCATCAAGATTCGTACCATACTTCATGCTCTTCCACTGACCTTATGCTCCAACATCAACTCAACAACATTTCTCTGGCAAATTTTTTCTACTTTGCTCGGGCCTTTTTTTTTTTTTTTTTTGTCTTGCCAATTCCAAAACGTAGCCCTCCACACTTCATAAAAACACCTCCACTGCTTTTCTTTTTTCATAAGTTCTTTGTCTTTTTATCTCAAAGCGGTCATATTGTCATCTGTATGAAAGACTTTCTATTCTCATTTCCGTTGCATTAACAGCTATCTGGGCCTGGACTAAATGAGACAATTAAAAAGAAAAAAAACAACTCATCACATTCACAATGAAACCGTGACAATAGGTAATCTTTTTTTTTATTGCACATCCTGTGGCAAGTGGAAAAAAAAAAAAAAAAACCCGTACAATAAGACAAATGCAGGCTAAAATTGCGGATGAAATTGGCAGCGCCTCAGTGGAATATTTTAAAGAGCTGTTTTCCCGCTGCAGTAGAGAATATTAGGAGGCAAGCAGAGAAAAGTGTCCCATCACTTGCAGAGAGAACGGCAGGGGGACAATCAGCGGAACTGTAAAAGATAAATGGCACTGATTCAAAAGGCCGGAAAGAACTGAACAGAAACACAAAGCTGCACGCATCAACACAAACACACACACGCGCTAATAAAAACTGACTGGATAATGTGGCATAAAGACCATAAAAACAAAACACTGAAACTGAAAGACCCAGGTACAGCAATTCTCCATTATTCCAAATACACATGGGTTTTTTTTGTTTTTTGTTTTTCCTGCTGCACAACCTGACCAAAAAAAAAGTGGCTTTGGCTTTTCCACCAATCACAGAGCCTGCTGCTGAGGATATACCTGCTGCTCCTGAGCCTCGTCATCTTCTCAGCATCTAAAGACTTCATCTTTTCAGCCACACCTCTGATTGTACACTGAAATACTGCATTCAGCACCAAACAGAGCGTCCACAGGGATTCAGAGTTTTTTGTGTTTTTTTTTTTTTTTTACATGGGAGTGATGACTTCTTCTAGAAGAGCTTTGTAAAGTTTTCTGATTACGGCAGGTCTACACAGTTAAAAGAAGTGGGTCAGACATTGTTTCCACATAGTTTTAAAAAAAGTGCATCTCTACTGAATACCATAATCTGAATGAATATATAATATATTGAATGAAAAATATACAAACACAAATATACACTTGGATAACCAGAAAGATGCAAAGTTTTACTGTGTGGGTTTTGAAGTCGCAAAGATGAAAATCTACCAAGAATTGTTCAAACCAATCCATGAAAAACCAAACAACAACAAATGTCAGCATTCCTCTGTTTTATCGTTCTCTTCAGAAGACGTCCAGGACCCACATTTCCCTTTCGTCAATTTACACCTCCCCCGAAGTGCTCTGGCACCCCCCAGGCGAGGTGCATGTCACACATCCACTTGTACAAAGAAGTTTAATTACCCCCTTTGGGCAATAAGTTCGGTCGTATCAGAGAAAATTAAAATAATTCCTCATCAGTTTTCTTTCCTCTCTTCCTTAAAAAACTGGCTTCAGCCGATATCAGACACAGACGGTTTATTCCATCGGTGTCTGAGGATTAACATGAGTCTGTTCGCCGTCTTCCAAACACACTGGCGGGCAGTTCAAACCAACTTGGGGGGGGGCGAAAACAGTAACATGTTTTAACTCCAGCGAATATGACATGAAATGAAGCCAAATGGACCTTTGGTGTTTGACTGCAAGTGAAAACAAGACAACAATCTTCCTCTGTACCATCGGAAAAAAAAAAGGATTTGTATCAAACTGTGGCCAACAGTCCACAGCGTATATTAAAACACCACCAGATCCATTAGACATAACATTAGCGTTGCCAGTGGCCTGGTTTCAACTATAAGTTGTAGCGTGGATATTAGCTCCCCCTAGAGTCGACACAACCGTCAACCATCCTTCGCCCCATGTTGCCGCTGCCATCTGCACCAGAGGTGTGTCAGTGAATGAAAAGCTTGACTAATAAAACGGCAGTAAAAAAATAAATTGTCATCTGGCCTCCAAAAATGTGAATCCAGACCAGGAATTAAAGATCTCCTCATGGGATCAGAGTAGAAAGAAACAAAGTTTAAACCCAGTGTGAACGGCATTAGAGAGAATCCTGGTCTGAGCACCAAGATCGGGGGAGTATTTGGACAGGATTTGGACGTCCATCATTCATACTAATACAGAGTGCAAAAAGAGTAAAAAAAAAAAATCAAATGGCTTTGAAAATGTGACCAGATCATAAAGAGTTAAGTAAGTTAATCTGTCAACAGGGCAGTGATTGGCTGATCTGGTTGACCTGCAATCAAATGCAGATTATGGTTTATTAAGACCTCAAGGAAAGCTTCACTTATTAAACACATCAAGTTGCAGGATTACAGTTTTTTTTTAAATGATCTACTCTGCAGACAAAATGAGTCTTTTCAAAAAAATCTTCCTTGAGAGAAAATTCAGAGAAAAGACCAAGTTTCTGTTCTTACATTCAAGGAAAGGCTACAAGGAAGTGACTGAAACTCTGAATTTCAAGAATGCTACCTTGAATTTAAGGAACACCATATGTTTTTACAACAAATGACGAGGAGGTATGGTGAGTTGTGATGAAAAACAGCGTTTCAATAAGATGGAAATTAAATAATTTGACTGAGGAAACGTACCATTTCAGCCATGTTATCCAGAGAAGAGTGTTCACTTCAGGAAGATGTGGAAAACTTTGACCCAGCCTCTCTGAGTGGAGGGAAGAAATAAAAAAAGAGAGAGGAGGGAGGGAGGG
>NC_024311.1:15463570-15468823 GCF_000523025.1 Cynoglossus semilaevis | reverse complement strand
GAAGGAAGGAAAGAAGGAAGGAAGGAAGAAAGGAAGGAAGGAAGGAAAGAAGGAAGGAAGGAAGAAAGGAAGGAAAGAAGGAAGGAAGGAAGAAAACAGAAAAATCAGCTTTAAGTTAAAGGCCAAATGAACAGAGTTTTCAACACACTGTACTTTAATGTTGAACAATGCAGTAAAAACACTTTACTATATTAATGTTAAGGATTTCTTTCTTCAGGTTCATTTCTGGTATAGAAAATGACACTTTCTGGGTCCAGATGAAGACACGATCCTCATCTGCTACAACAGACTGCCCATGGCAGGCACTAAGTCCGTGGTTCCACACAGTCAAACAGCTAAGATAATAAAGTTTTGGTTTTTCACTGGCTGCATTTTGGCAAGAATTTAAATGATTGTTATGGATGAAATATCATCACAATTTGCAACTGTGTTTTAAAATCAAGATGTCATGTTTGTTAGTATAAAAGGTAAGTAGAAGATAAAAAGAATAGAATAAGTTAAAGATACAGAACACAAGAAGAGTATTTGACTTTGACTTTCCCCACCTTGAAATGTCAGCTCTTATTTTTAAGATGTGTTTGTCTGCTGTGCTCACACAAACCCAATTCCATCTGGAACCAGAGCCGGTGCGTTCTCTGAAAGTATGGCTGCCACTGAGGCTGCTTCCGTCAGTAATTGAAAACATGCCATGATTAAGTCTATATTTTTAGACCACGTTTTGAAGCTATCCTCTAGACTGAGCTTTGTCTGATCCGGCAGAAATCTCCAGTCTGCAAACCTTCCTCTCCCGCACCAGGTTTTTATAGAGATAACTGATTTTTAATCTCATTTGGGAAACAGTGGCTGCTGGTCTACGGTTGGTTTGTGTGAAAGTGACATCATAGAATCTTACCCAACACCTCTCTAATTTAAGGCAACAGATTAACATCTCATCTGCAACTTGTCAAAATATGGATTTTTTTTTTTTTTTTTGTAACTTTGTGACCAAATGGTTTGTTTCTAAAACTTCTTACTTTGGTACTTTATGCTGTTGAGAGCTTTGTGAAATGGTCTTAGAAAACCAGGTCAAAAATTAAGATTCTTCATCATCAACATAGTGTTACGTTGATGATGACGGTTACCACCTCCAGGTTCCAGCCAGAGACCAGAGCTTCAGATCACACATGCACCAAATCAAACCACAGACATAACGTAGTAGACCTTATCACGAAAACGTAGAAGTAAACGTTGAAATGTATGACACGTTTTTAATAAGATGATACATTGTTTAACATGCGATAAAGAGACCATGAGGGAAATATGAAGATACGGTATGTCTGAACAGTTAATTTGAAAAACAAGTGTTTGTCTTAATAGAATCAGTTGGGGCCTCTTTGTTGTTTTGTATATGTTTTTCAGATTCAGTTGTATTGATCTGTCAGAGGGGATTTGTTTGCGGTGAACCTCATTGGTAGTCACGACACAATCAATGTGATTCATCAATGCCACAGATCGGCAGAAAACACACAAGTGATCTTCTTTCTGTTGCTTCCTTCAAAGGAGAAACATCAATGTAGATTTCACTGTATCTGCCTCCTCCATAATCAGTCTTTGTCCTCTTTACTGCTGCACCAATCGTTTCTCCTTCACCACAACCATGACAATCCTGTCAAGTCTCACTCCTTAAACTTAAACTTTAAAGTTCTCCCTCATCTGATCATTCGTACTCCCATTCAACACTTAAAATGACAACGTCAGGATGTTTGGTTTTATCTGTGTTTTTCCGACGACACTGTGATTTCCTAATTGTACATCCATTCTGTCAAGGTCTCCTTACAAATGCCTCTTTGCACTATTCAGTATTTTGGATGGTTTTTTTAGGCTTTGAGTTTGTCTTTCAACATCTCTTGGTCTCACAAATATCATATTGTGCCTTGCTTCTACTAATGTTTTTTTTTAATCTTTTCTATGATGATCAAATCCACTTCACATTCTAACCCAGGAAAAAAAAACTACTACAAACCAACAATGATTCAGCCTCAAAGAGTTTGTCAGAACTTCTCTAAAGACTCGACGATCTCTTTCAGAAATTTCTCCGACGCTCCTCACGTCCTCACACTAATTCACACTTTTACTACTGACGTCCCTTTCATAAACGAGAACTGCTCAATTATTTTTCTTCGTCAACATTCTCAAAGCCAAAATAGCATCTGAAGAATAAAGCTCAAAGCTGCTCTGTAATCCACCTGAGTGTAGCTCAGACATCGTTCACGTTTCCTCCAGTTCTGGTGCAGTTCATAAGCTTTGAACCAATAAAACCTTTTGTTGCTCTGAATAATATCCTTAAAAAAAAGAACTTGACAGTTACCACCTGCTTAATCAATTTATGTCTCTAATACTTTGTAAATCAACCGAGATTAAAGAAATATATCCTTATTAAATAAATAGAAACGTAGCCAGTTCATAAATATTAACAAATGCCAAATTGACAAATCGAGGTGGCATTCACCAGTTCACCAGAGGTTCCACGAATAAACCTGAAAGCAGAAAGATCAAATTTGACTGTCTAACATTTAGTTTGATGTCTTAGTTTCTGATCTGCTCCACAGAGAATGGAGTTCCCCCAATATTGGGAGTTTAACAAACACTATGAATAAAAGAATGCACGAGTGAATGAACATCATCCATCGCCTGTGGTTCTTTTCCCCGAAGGAGAAAAACGTTGGGTGCATTGGTGGGATATTTACGCCGCCACCAGTTTGTTTTATCGACTGTGCAATTCTTCCCGCTGTGTTGGAAAACTAACTCTTTAATCTTTTCCGAACAACAACAACTGAGTGGTTTGGTTGCTCAATAAAAAGGTGGCTGTTGTAAAAAGAAACAACAGACACTTTCAAAAACCCAATTACGTGACAACCCGCAGCACAATAACTCCACACACCGCACGCTGAGGTGCCGACCCAGAATTAGAGCTTATACATTATATATGAGCCTCCAGTGCAATAACTGAGATCATCCCTTATGTTTGATAGAAGATGATTACACTGTAATCTAGCTGTGGATGCTGCAAACTGACTTGCGCACACTGAGGAAATCTCTGAGGAAGTGGCAGAGACGGGTCTGTGAATAAAACAAACAAACAAGCAAACATCGGAAGATCAAAGACGGAGGGAAAAAATCTGCACCTCGGCTGTTCCACAGTCGACTATCATCTTAAACTTCTGAAGAAGTTCCAACCAGTGACTAAGTCTTTTCACCCTCATGTATACTATCAGTGGCATGTATACTATCATTGGCTGCTGATTTTTTCTTTTCTTTTACTGACATCAGCCAATGGGGGGGCGACACTCACGAAAACAGACAATGATGTAAATGAAAATAGTTTAAAAAAAAGTTCTAAATCAATAACAGACAGACAGTAGTTAAACAGATCATAATGCTATGTTTTTGATGTTTTTTTGTTTGTTTTTTACAAAATAATTTGCTTCTGTTCCACATTTAAGGCAAAAGATCGAACCTAAGTTGTCCGTGTTGACAGACACGTATGATTGTGATATATAGTTAAATTAATCGTCCTAGTCGATTAACGGATCATATAATGGACTTGCTCAATTTTTCCAAACACTAACATTTAAAATTTAAATTCTCATTATTATAAAACGAAGGCTAACGTTAAACGTAGAGCTCTAATGCCACAAGTTTGTTTGCGAGAATTTTTTTCTATACGTTTATTCATCCAGAAACTGAACCATTATTGAAAAAAAAAAAACAACAACAACCAAATATTATATGAACATCTCTCTCTCGTATGACTTCAGAAGACCGTGCAGCTCCTCAGGAGGGCACACAGAGGTTTCTGAGTAATAAAGCCCATCATATTGTGGGTAACCATGGAGACACCAAACCCCTTCCACCGCTTATAGGAATTTAATGTGGAGACATAGATTTAATAGAGGAATAATCAAAGGAGGATTTCATGGTTTTATGACCTTTCAGTCAGTGTTGTGTGAGGCTGCACACAGCTTTCTGCTGGTGGATCTGTGGGAACGTAAGGAGCACATCGAAGTTAGGCAACCAGAGGTCAGAGCTCTCCAAGAGGGCGGTAAAGTAACACAGATAAAGGCAAAAAAAAAAAACCACACACCTCGAAACTCTATGAGCTCAGATAAGTGGAGCAAATAAAACTGCATTATCAAAACAAAGCCCCCTGTGGTCAACATCGCTGAATAAAACTCGATTTTGAAAAATATCATGTATTATATTGAGTTATAATTATAAAATATTTCTATCACTTCACATTTTTTGTGCTTCTGTTTCTAAATATTTAAAGAGTCAACAGAACTTTTTATATTTAACATACTTTATATACGATCATGTGTCAACAGTTTTGGTGACTTTAAGGTCATTGTTTACGTAGTCTGCCAGTGTCTCTGATCTCCTTTTGTGGACTATCAATCTTTCATAATGTTTTTTTAAGACTACAAAAAAAAAACATTGTTAAAAATGCAGAAAACCCTGGTCTTTGTTGTTGTTCTGATTCTAAAATATATTTTATTTACAGCTGCCTGGCATTTGTATCTTTGTTTAAGAGTTGAATCTGCTGCAGTCAAAACAATCAAAATAATTATTAAATAAACCTTCATTTATTTCATTTAATTTACCAGTCTCTAATGCGGTTCATCTGTCCAGTACATTTTGAACATTTGTTATTAGAGTTTAAAATAGATTTTATACCAGAACAGTCATGACTGGACCACTCTCTCTCACTCTCTGTTGCATCTATTGCTCACCTCACTCTCTCCTCTCTCCACAATCACTCTTCCACTCTCACCCTCCAGGCTTTAAACAGTGATTGGACCCAAATGTCCCTGTGTTTGACTTTGAAGGTGGTTGATGACAATAACACTGTGTCCATTTCTCTCTCTCTCTCTTTCTTCTTTATATTATCTTTTAGAGACGGACACATTTCCTGTTGCCCCCCCGACTGTGGATTGCGTCATAGCTGAGATAAATGAGGTGCAGGAAAAGGGCAGAACTCCCTTGAGACCCAGGGTGGAGGCACTTCATTTTCTGTCCTGCAATTTTTTCTTTATTTATAAAACAAACACAGCAGGTGGATATGTAGCATGACATCGACCAACGTACGGTTAGTTTTACTGGATACAGTTTGGTTCATTATGAAATAGTCAGTACGTTGTTAATGATTTTAAATTGTTGAGTTTTGCTCTGTTACTTTTTTAAATTTAGATTTCTTTTTATTATAGCCTGAGACAA
>NC_024311.1:15452373-15462681 GCF_000523025.1 Cynoglossus semilaevis | reverse complement strand
TTGACAGTCATGTGCTAAGGGAGGGACAGCAGTTTTGTCACAGGCAATTTTCCTGGGGCCACGACGAGTTCCAAATGTTAAAATATCCATTAACCCTGGCGATCCTCAGGAGCTGCATTGGCAGTACGTTAATGTGTCTTAACAATAAAATGGATAAAAAAAATAGAGGTCAGCTGTCACGAATGAGTGCGGTCGCATAGAGTGCTTTTGGTTACTAGGCCGTTCGTCAGAGTGTGTTAGCGGCGGCGGCGAGACGGACGCTCAGACGAGTCACCTCGGCCATCGGCCTAAGGAGACCTTTAGAATCCCACGAGGACCACCGAGCAACTGGAGGGCTACCGTTCCTCACCCATTACACGGAGAGCTGATCAGATACGGGTCAACCATGCAGCCTTTTGCCTAATTCTGCCGTTGCTCCAGTACGCCCCCCCATACCCCCAGAGATGCCATTCTAGCTCCCCATGTGACTGACAAGAACATGTACATGTATCATTTTTCGTGACAATGACTGAAGTCCATTACATATTTTCTATCCTACATGTTTTACTTAAAGAAAAGCTGCCTTTATGGTTGTAATGCTTTCAAACCTAATGATATCAGTTTCCAGGTCAACGATTTTTCTTTTTTTTTTTTCCTCCTCCAGAATAAGACCCTGACCCTGTTCAACACAACCCCACCTGCACACCACAGCTTTACACTCCATTACGCGGAGCTGTTGAATGAATGAATCTAACTACTGCAATGTATTCTAAATATTTTCCTTAATAAAATGTCAGAGTTTAACATTGTGCCGTGCTGCTGATGTGAGGCGATAAAACCAAAGTGTTTGTGTATTTGTGTGCACCGAGGGTGACATTTTCAGGAACACCAGCTGGAAGCAAATGTCACTTTTCTGCTGCATCGAAATGAAATGTGACAGATGAGAGAAGTGGCAGATAGATAATCATATGGTGTCATAAAATCCTGGCCAATCATCAGTCTCTTGGTTCTGTCCCAAACAGATATCTACACTGTTCTGCTTTTTCAGCCACACATATCTGAGTCTGACAGGGTACTGTGCTGTGTACATCACAGATACATGTTGTAACAATATATAAGACAAGATTCAGACAGTGACCAAAAAAAAAGAAAAAAGAAAAGTAGTGCAGCTTTGTTGCACAAAACAAAACAATTCCAAAACCTCTGCCACCGTCTCAGGAAGAAATATAATTAATCTTAAAATTATATTTGATGGATGTAAGTAATAAAACATGCAACTTAAAATATTCATTTTCCATTGAGTGAATCTTTAAGTTTGAAATGCCTCAAACATCTTACAGAAAGATTTACCATCAAATTATTTCCCTAAACACGATTCCTGGGAGATTATGATGGAGCAAGTTTTTTTACACTTGATGATGCTTCTAAATACATTTTATATCGTATGTATTAAGATATATTATACGCAGCATAAGTCTGGATTAAAAGTTGCTGCATAAAAGCACACTGCATGGACACAGTTTTATTCTAACGTCTAATCCAATTAGGTATTTTCGAGAGTCTGTTTTCCACACAGACGGCCTGGATGTCATTCCAGTTGCTGGTCATCAAACTCAAGCCGCCGCACGCCAGTTTCAATCCCCAATAAACAGGAGAGATTTCATTACAAAGGGCATTCAGCCCAAAACTTTCTCAAATACAGCAATATAAACTCTCTGTTATTGCCATGCCTGAAGTTTGGGTTAAAGGCCACAGGAAGCAGACATTCTTAATTTAACATGTCCTTTTTCAAAGTCATCCTTTATAACATCGTGAAAAAAACAGCGTTGAAGTACAGTTTGTCTTTACACCAGATAACAGGGACTCAAACAGACTGTTGTTGCCTTTCAAAGTCAATAGGGGACAGCAGAGTCATCCCTGAAGAGCCATACAAACAAGATGCCATGGACATTGGACACCAGACCCTACCGTAGGACTGGTCCAACGCTCAGAATATTCAATTCTACAAAGCACCGAAAGCCTCCCACAAACAAACTGCACGTCTGCATGTTGCAAATTCCCCAGGTGGACTATGTACCCACAATCCTTTGCACATGCATCCTCAGAAGGAGGAATTTCCTCAATGATATATTAGCACACAAGCGAGTCTGACTTCTGCATTTCCACAATGGCAAACAGGGCTCTTGCTTGCTGGAGCAAGAGTTTGAAAAAAAGAAAAAAAAAGAAAACAACATTAGATTTCTCTTACAAAAATCCCAGCCTTCAAGGACCAGATATATGGACTTTTTCAAATCAAAACAATAGGAAGAATTAGCACCTCCACAGTGTTCATTCATTCTAATTAATTAATTATGTCAATGCAGGTGGAGATGAGGGTTTAGCATAAAGTTGTTGGTGGGATTTTTCTCAACTTGTGTGTTTTGTGAACAAAAGAAAACAAACTTAAAGTTCACTCCGTGATCTATTAAAACCTCTCATTTACAACACGGCTCTAAGAATCTGAAACTGGGTCAGGAGGTGAACAACCTTCACTGTTTGACAACACAACCCTTCTGACTCTACGGAAGTCCCCAAAAAAGGTAGAGTCAACGTTTTAACAGATATTTCATTGACATTAATGCACGCAGCTTTTATCCAAACTAGCGTCTTAGACATACAGGATCAAGGACATGGTTCCACTGGGCTCAAACCCAGTGAAACCACGTTCACTTTCATTAGGACTACGTGCATAATCAGCCAGATTAAATAATTCAATTCAAATTGATCGATACCATCATGGCACATCATGAAACAGACCAGCCACAGACATACTGACTATAAAATCTTAATATAATTACGGTATAACATTCTGCGTCCTTATTATGAAGGTCCAAAGTACAAACAGTCAACATAAGAGAGAAGAGGTTCACAAGATGGTTGCAGGACCTGCTATGGTGTCTGGTTTGGAAGCTGGTGTAGACACTGACCAGTGCAGCACTGGATTTAATGAATGTACTGGATACACACAGTAAACACAGAACACTACAAAAGAGGAGGCAACCATGATGAGAAAAGACCTCTGCAATGAACTGATGGTCTCAATATTGTGAGGCAGAAAATTGCTAACTTTACAATTGGCGAGAATTATGCAAAGCTTTTACGAGTCTTCGGAGAGACTTAAAAGTATTACAGATTATTTTGTGTGAAGTATACGTGTTCAATTGGGCGGATATAAGCCAGTGATTAAAACGATGTCTGGGTTGTCAGGTTGCAAGAAATCCCCTCGACTTGTTTTTATCCTCCTACAGCTTCTCTTTAATCTGGAGGATCACTCTGAGGCATCTTCTGTCTGGGCAGACAGTAGACGCCTCACTTTGTTTTTCTGTCTTTTTTTCTTACATTATTATCATTTTTTTTTTATATCCTCCAATTAGTTTTAATTTAAAAATGTCACTACAATGGAATAACATACACGTGCACGTTAAAAACTTAAAAGTGGAGCTGTCAGTTTCCATGACTCCTGAATCATCTACACTTCTCACCGGAGAACACCAGCTTTAGTGACAGCCAAATTGAGAACACGACCTGCAGGAACTTTTTTTTTGCATTGGAGGCAGAAAAACTGCAGGTGGAGCAGGAAACACTAAGAGTGGCTGCTCTCCAACACTGGTGATGGTGCAGCGGTGGAAAATCCTGTGGTATTTACACCCTCCTCACACTCGTCACCCAACAAGCAAAACCACTCTGACCATGACATGGTTCCACATTCACACTCACACTCACACCCCTGAGGAGCTGCCGCTCTGGTACCTGAGCAAACACTACTGACAATAATGACTATCTGAATATTAATTACAGACCGTACTGTGACCCTGTGACCGATCTAACTGTGCTCATATAACATAACTTTTTTATTTATTTGTTGTTGTTTTTTTTTGGTCGAGTTGTATCATTATTTGAAAAACAATTTCCTGAACTTGAAGTAGAGCAATTCCAAACGATGGGTCAGACTCACCAAAGTGGGTCAAAAAGATATTTTAAGTGGGTCAGATATGTGCGTTGGGAAGAAAGACTATAATAAAGATGTGTATATTTATATTATTCCTTTTTAAATGTTTACTTTATTTTTCTCTAAATGTTTAAAAACACATACACACCCTGGTTATATTTATTTCATCGAATATTATGTTTCTATGTTATTATTTAAATGTTTACTTTATTTTTCTCTAAATTGTTAAAAACACATACACACCCTGGTTATTGGGGTGGTTGATATTTATTTCATCGAATATTAATGTTTTCCTATTTAAAACTTCCGTGTGCCTCTAAGATAAGTTTTATCTTTTATTTTATCAGTTTAAAGTCTATTAGAACTTTTTGTCCCCTTTACTTTGTGGTAGGTGTTAAAAAAATAAAAATTTAAAAAAATAAAAACTTTGCGACAACACTACATAGCTGCATTTTTGTCCCATGGCAAACTGTCACTAAATAAGAACTGTAAAACCCCGCCAGCTAACCGAGGATCCAAGTCACTTCCAGTCCCGTGCAGAAGTCCTGCAGTGTAATTAGTCCACTCTGCAGTGAAGTGTTTAAATACCTGCTTTGTCGATCCAGCTCCTGCTCAGTCTGGTTAGGTTTTGTCCTCCTTTTTTTTAAATCTCCTTTCCGTCTCCTAATGTCGCTTCATCCTCCAGACGCGCCGCGCACCGCACCGCACCCACGGCACCGCGCTCCGCTCCGGGGAAACTTCCAGTCCCAAAGTGTGGATGTGTGCTGCTGACGGAGAGGAAAGGAGAGCAACGATGGAGCAGCAGCAGAAGGAGGAGGAGAAAGGGAGAGGCAGAGGGAGGACGGAGAGAGATAGAAAGAGAGAGAGAGGGGGAGACAAGTGGAAACCTGATCTTCCTCCCGCAGAAGAACCGACACTCAATACCAGGCGGCAGACAGTCAGCGGAGAGCGCAGCGACAGAGGGAGGGGCGAGAGGAGCAGGAGGAGGAGCCGACTCCACCAGGACAGGTGTATGCAGTTACTTATTCTGCAACTTAAACCTAAAAAAAAAAAGAAAAGAAAAGAAAAAAAAAGTATGTACTTAAAAGTATCACAAGATTTAAAAACGAAGGAGTAACAGAATCAATATTTGGAAAACAGAAAAGAAAAAAATATATATATTAAAGGTCATAGTGTAGCGGTTAGCACGCCTGCCTCAAAAGCACAGAACAGATGGTGCTGTGTTCGATTCCTAAAAGACCCACATACCCATTGGTGCCTCCAATCAATAAAATGGGGTCAATAAAGTTCAAATTATTGTTATTATTATTATTATTATAAAGCTACAATCTACCATTCAACTGCTCCAGTCCAGTTGAACACTTTGGATAGGAGTCATGTGACCTACATTACCACAGCCTAATATTCAGTTTTCCAGCAAGTTATGCAGCAAACAATAAAAACAATAATATGAGGTGATTTGCACCAAATTACATTACCAGTGGAACACTGCAAGATTACAATTTCAAATTTTTAAAGGAACGCTGCAATAAGATGTTAGATTTCACACTCAAATCATGTTGTTCATTCTGGTGGAACTCATGTTTGTTAGGTTATGCCCGCATTTGTCACAACAAAAAATGTTTTTACCAAGAAAAACATGGCAAGTTAAAATAAACAAGCCTCCGTGGCCCCCATTGGTCAGTTGTTGTGTAAATAATATGAATACATGTCTACAGATAGTAAATATATTCATTGCTCTATCACACTCATCCTCCCACGTGCCTCTGACAGACGCCGTTTCTCCCTTTCTCCCCGCCTCGCTCTCTAACCTTCACTTCCCAGAGTGCAGAGTGTATGTTTCCTAAATATCCAGAGTCCAGAGAGCCCCGGCAAATAAACTGTCCATTACCATGACAACCGCACTGCAAGCTGGGATAGGATGATGTTGATCATGGCAACACTCGCTTGTAGCCAAACCAACAGCCCGAATCTACCCCCTCAAGGGGTAATGGAGTGGGGGTGTCAGCAAGCTGGTACACAGGGGTTGAGAAACACAAAAAGACTTTTTTTTCCCTTTGTGTTCTTATTGACAAATCCACTGACAGTCGCTCAGCAGCAGCTACTGGGATCAATACAGTGATTTAGAGATGACATCCAAAAGCACTTGTACCATTTTATGGTCTCCATTCACTGTCAAACAAGCCAATATAAAACAAAACACAGCAATACCAGGCTGAGGGTATTGTGATGACGTTGAAATGTCCATCACTTTATTGAAGTGTTGAAAAAAAATTCTGGTTGAGGTCACTTCAATTAGACTCCAAGGTAGACTTCAAGGTTAAAAAAAATACATTTTTAAATCTGTGGAATGATTTTTGTAGATTGACAGGCAACAGAATAAATGTCTCACTCTTCCACTGTATTGATCCCCACAATTATGTCTGGTCTAAGAGACTGGAGTCGTTTATGAAGAGGTTGATTGACCAAGCCTCTTCTTACGGCAGCTCTCTTCAGAACTCACCAGACCAAATCAATTGACTCCATCCATGCCTTCATCACTGTTGCCTCCACCACCTTCATGTCCTTCTCCACTTTGCCAGTGAACCTTTGCTGCCTGCTCCCCTTAATATTAGTTATTTTTTTTCAGCAGATCACAACACATAACATTTTTTTTCTCCCCGCTTTTTACAGAGAAAATGAAGCACAGCAAAAACCTCTTCATATCCAACTTTCTCAACCATATCTGGATCACATTTTAAATGATCATTTCTACTCCTGTCCACCTCACACTCCTTCACCTTTCGCTCCGCCTGCAGTCTTTTCAAAGTGCAACTTTCTTCACACCATAGTTCATTTATCGTAGTTCATAGTTCACACTACTGTTAACACTGCCTTCAACCACAATCCATTCTTCTTACAACTTTGCCTATTTGGTCCAGAAGGAGTTAATTTCTCGCTACACTTCAGGGTGAAAAAGTGGAAAAAACAAAACTATTAACATGAATTAAAATGAAATATAATTACTATGCTGGTGCCTAACTTTTGTGAAAAATTACCTAACTGTCAAGTCATTAGTTACTCACCTATAAATAGACATTCTTCCCCACTTTGAATTGAGCTGTTAGCAGACTTTAAAAACTTACAGGTAGGAGAAAAGTTTTGTGAATCATACGAATTAAGGTGAACTTAAAAATGAGTCAGACTTTCTCTGTAATGTGCTTGAGAAACAACACTGAGGACATTTCTTTTTTCTTTTTTTTTTGTCACGGTAACATTTTCATCAGGGTTTTATTTTTAAATATGTACTTATGATGACTTGTGGTTACCTTAAGCTATATGTCAACATATTTATATTTCCTGTCCACACATAGGTGTCGACATGTTCACATTTTCAGAGAAAAAAACAGTTTGTGTTTAAGAGGGGTTCAATCTAGCTATAAAACGTACAATATGCTGATGTTATTCTCCTTGCTATGTATGCAGGAACCATAATGCTAGCCCCGTTTTAGCTACTTCCATGGCTACTTCCGGTGGGATGTACCAATGTACCAGTATAAAAATAAGAATTTTAACAAAGTATGTTGTAAAATGGTACTTTGTTGACCTGACATTATCCCCATTGAATATTATCATAACAAATACTTCCTGAAATTATTTGTTAATGAATAAATCATATTAAAAACAAATATGGTTAAGAAGGGCTGGGTTTCCAGACACGTAGAGAGCTGAGTGGTAGCATAAAATTAGCATACGGTTAAAATATGCCTACTAGTTTAAATATTAGTTTACATACAAAGTAATATCCAGTTTTTTATTTAATGTTAGTCTTTTGGCCAAATTGCGAATTAGCTTTAGCGACAATTTAGTATTAACTGTATTTTTTAATAATAATCGCGAAACATACTTTTCAACTTACTTTTCTTGGAAAAAATAATGACATGCATATAAATGACGTTGCAAATTTGTCGCGCTATTTTTCTCACTGTCTTTCCAAGCGGTTAATTTAGTTTCTTGTTTTCGTGGACGTTAAAAGTGAAATACCTTGAAGTGTATCTTTCCTACCGGAAACGTGCCAGATACGCCTTTTCCCGGGTGACCGCTGTACTTCCGCCCCCTGGCTTCCTGTCTCCCCTCTATTTATTCGACTACCTGTGTGGCGCGTAGTATGATTGGATGTTCGTTTAGATGTCCCGCCTCCAACTTAGCATTGATTGGCTCTCTCTTTTCAAATCACCGGTTTATTCGGCGCTGATTGGACGGACGTTCTGTAGTAATTTGTTTTTTGTTGTCTTGCTTTTAATTAATGACTATGGTTTTTTAACGTCATTTAGCCCCACAGAACGTCCCTGATTAGTTTTGTTGCAGCTTGTTTAGTTGTTTCTTTGCAGTATTGTAGTGCATTTTAGAGAATAATGTAGTTGACTAACGTGATGCATTTGGGGACTCCAGGAAAATCCAGGGCTTGAATGCAGTTGAACTTTCTTTTGTTCAGAGACCTCTGCTGCCCAAATTTTCACCTAACCCAGAGACATTAAATTTCATTCTGCTAACAGAGACAGATTGACTCACACAGGAGGAAAGGTCGAGGCCTTTAAAGAACCAAGGGAGACAAGGTAAATCCTGTCTGTTAAGTAGAGCTTCATCACTATAGCAATGACCTTTAGAGGAAGACATTGCAAAGTTACTCACAACGTTGGATAAGAATATATATATATAGAAACATTAGTGAGGACATAAGAGAACACAAGGAAGGATAAAAGAAACAATGTTGAAGAAATGATTTTCAAAATACTCTGCTGTTTCAGGAAGAGGAGGAGGAGAAGAAAAAAAAACAGAAATCATCCTGCTTCACCCCCGGCGGCAGCTGCTTTTTGAAGATCTCAGAGTTGTTTCACTGCAGCTTCACTCCATGCTTCATTGTTAGATTATTATTTTTTGCTTGTTATCTTTAAATAATAGGATTGCATTTTGCTGTTGATGTTGTTGTTGTTATTGGAGGTTATTTTGTCTGTTTGAAGGAATTCCTGCAGGACAACGAATAAAGTCGGAGCTGACTCTTGATGCGAGGCTGAAGTAAAGTAATTAAGGGAATAATCTCCACCCTGTGTACTGCCTTTGCTCGCTCACTTATTCTTCCTCTGTACGCCTTCACAGAGATGTAAATAAACAGTTAAGATGTGGAATGTGAGATTAGCGAAGCTTCCTTGCGCGTTTTCTGTTCCTCATACCAAAACAACCGTGCCCTTTACTTTGTCTTATCACTCTCGCTCCATGAGCTTCTCCCCGGTTTCCTGTTGTGCTCTTTGAACTGTCAGGAATAATTTAATAAATTTCCCTCTGTCCTAATGTCATATTTACACCAAGACTCCTCCGATAAGCACGGTCAGAAAAATCTTCAAAAATCAATAAAGTTATTAATTATTTATCTGTTTCAAGTCTACACTATATATACATGTAATTAAAAATACTTAATAATATTGTATTCTTATCACATTCCTTATTAAAGGGTTTATGGTAAAAATTGTCCAATACTGTGCATAATACGTGTGTGTGTCCAAAGATTGATGAAGAGATTTTATTCTTAGAGTTATCTCATTACATTTTTATTCTCATTTAATCCTGCTGTCAGTTTGCCCGAGATAATTAAGTATTCCTGCTCTAATCCGATCCAAATTCCTTAACTCAGTAAATTCTAGTCGGCTAAATGTATCTCAGCTGAAAGTTCCTTAAAAGTGTCACTATTTTCTCATAACGTATTTTTTACTAACCTCAGTATTCTTTGACCTTTTTTTTACTAACCTCAGTATTCTTTGACTTAAAAGTATTCGATATCAATCTGACCAGTCCTTGCTAAGCCCTGTATCTTCCACTGTTCATTGTTTTCCAAACACTTGCTCATTACCACTCATTAATGTAATTATTCATCACCCAACCTCAGTATTCCTTACTGACCTCAGAATTCCACAGCATAGCTCAGTTTTCCATGCTATCTCAAGACATTATTTACGTGTGTTCTTGGTTTATCTCAGTATATTGTCTGAGTCTCAGTATTCCACCAGTCTTATCAGTATTCCACACTTCATTCTTCATGTATTCCTAATCATCATTCCATATTAGTCTCAGCGGAGCTCTGCTCTGTATTTCCACGGGGATTGTTTTCCTTCAGAATCTTGGAATTCCGCTGATTAAAATCAATATGTTATTTTTTTCTCTGATGTCATTGTTATCCATGAATCTCACTGTTACACACCCTTAAAAAAGTAACAATAATAAGAGCAGTATTCCTTATTCTTCCTATCATGACATACTTGGGTGATTGACACTCACTTAGCACAGCATTCCCAACTATCCTCGGCATT